>NW_008651144.1:38247-39116 GCF_000695815.1 Acanthisitta chloris
CCTGTCCTCTTGGTTTTTAACGAAAGAAAAGTTTAATGTGCTCACAAAGGAGAGAGAGAGAGAAATATCCATAAAACTCCAATTTAAACCCCTTTAACCCATTCCTTTGCTTTCCCTTTCAACCTGATAGCAAACCCTTTTTTCTGCCTAATAGGAAGAAGGGTTGAATTTCTCAAGCAGCCAGAGGGGGAGAGAGAGGAGGAGGAGGAGGAGGTGTGTGGAGGGGAAAGAAGAGTTTCTGCATGTACATGGCTTGTATGGAGGTTTAAGGGAATGGAAAAGCAAGGATGGAGCAGAGATGGAGACAGGAGCTGCCAGGAGAAGGGCAGGATTCTCCTTTCATTGTTTTGTCTTCCCTGCCCAAGTGACAATTTATCCCAAACACCTTCAAACAAGGGAGGTGTGGAGCCAAATGTGATAAATAACCCCCCCAAATTATTAAACATCAGGGAGATTTTATATCCTCTGTATCTTAGGAATAATTTTAGGACCAAATTTGGGACTTTTCATAGAAAGAGATGATCAGAAACTGCTCCAACCCAGGAATGGGTGACACCAGACACCCACAGGGGTCCCTGACTAGGACACCTTGTTGAAAGTGATGCAGCTGAGTTATGGGGAAGAAAAAAATCCAAATATGCTAACAGACTCTCTCCAGCAAGGACAGGATGGCTAACATCCAAATATCCACATGCAAATACACACACACTCCCTTGTCTGGGCTTTCATTGGGAAGAGCCAGTGTGGATGTCTTTATACCCCTGTGTTCTGGGGTAGGAAATGTAGGAATGGGTTTGGCTTCTTTTCACTTCTTAAGGACTTTCCCAAGGCAAAATGTTGCTGGGAATGAGTTGGGGAGGATGAGGGAG
>NW_008651145.1:0-1384 GCF_000695815.1 Acanthisitta chloris
CCGCTGCTGCTTGCACGTAGGAAACGGGGACAAAGGTGGCTTCGCTCGCAAGAGCTCGCTGTCGCCGCTGAAACTTCCTACTTTTGCGAATTAAGCGCTCGGGGGTTTGTTTGTTCCCTTTATTTTTGCTTTTATTTTTTAAATTTTATTTTAATGCCTACTCGGTCACCTGTTTCACCTCTTGCCTTAAGCAAGTTGTAGTTGATGCTATCTCCGTGTAACTTGTGCTGTAGGGACACAAAGTCTTTCTCAAGACAGGCGATTTGTTGGGTCAGTGCTGGCAGGATTAAATTCTGGCTTAGTGCTGTGTAAACAGCGCTGGTGCCCTTGATATCTTGGCTGTACCTCGGCTCGGTGTAGTTTATGCTGCTGTTGGCTCTGCTGTGCCTGTTGGCAAGGTGGTTTAAAGAGAGATAAACTCGTGTTGGTTTCATAGATAGCGCCGAGTGCTACATAGGTTTCTCCTCCTGAATTCTACACAGTGTACTTGGTTTTTTTTTTTTCTTCTGGACACTCTGGCACTGGACGTGGCATCATATGACAGTGACTCCTGTAGCTTCAATCAGTAAATTCTGTGGATGTTTATCATGGTTTTTTGCTGAATGCTGTATGTGCCTTCATAATCAGTGTTTCCTGTGTACTAGAAACATGTTTTGTACCATTTCAAGACCTTCACTTACAAGTTTCCTCCTTACATAAGCTATTTTTTTTAATACTGATTGAGAATTTAATACACCTTTATCAGCCAGGTCTGCTAGACGTGGACATATTGACACGTAAGAATTTTTTATTTCCCAAGAGGCTGTCTTAGGTGGAATTACATTGATGGTTGCAAAATGACTCACATGTTTGCCTTATGTGACAGTTTGAACCTGCTTGGAACCAGTTCAGTGCCATTTCCCTTCCTACCCCCCTCCCAGCCATCTGCTAACTCATACTGGTTTCAGTGATATCTGTTGCCTGTACCTGTGGTAGGACTTGACATACTAATCAAGTTGAAATAAACCTAGGAGCTCTAACTGTGAAAGAGTTGGGAGTTAGCTAAATAGGCTGAATTGTGGCTAAATAGGCACAGAAGTCCTTGGGAAGCATGCAGGGTTGTGTTAGAATCACCCTGTTACTTACTCACTTTATAAATTTCAATTCCTGTTACCGCTTTAGGCTCCAGGGCAGTAAATTTGGCCTGTTGAGAACCTGCTGCTTTATGAATCACAGGAAGGTCAGGAGGCTCTAATTTGTGGTTTTCCACCTGCTCTTTGAAGTTTGAATTTGCTGGGTGTGTTTGCAGCCTGTTGTGTGATGCTTGTGAATACCAAGACTTCTCAGTGAAATGTTAGATATAGTCAGGCTCTGAGTATGTTTGGTGTGGGCAGGGAAGGAAAGA
>NW_008651145.1:1406-15227 GCF_000695815.1 Acanthisitta chloris
GGGCTTGGTGCATAAGCTGGTGTAGTTAACGTGAGAGATGTCTTACTGCTTAGTTTGACTTGAAAAGGTACTTCTGTGGGGTGAAGGGCTGAGAGAATTGTGATTGTTCTGGAGAAGAGAAGCTTTGAGGTGACCACACTGTGGCCTTCCAATACTTGAAGGGAACTGACAAGAAAGATGGAGAGAGACTATTTACAAAGGCCTGGAGTGACAAAGCTGGTGTAGTTAACGTGAGAGATGTCTTACTGCTTAGTTTGACTTGAAAAGGTACTTCTGTGGGGTGAAGGGCTGAGAGAATTGTGATTGTTCTGGAGAAGAGAAGCTTTGAGGTGACCACACTGTGGCCTTCCAATACTTGAAGGGAACTGACAAGAAAGATGGAGAGAGACTATTTACAAAGGCCTGGAGTGACAAGGGGGAATGGCTTCACACTGACAGGGAAGGGGTTTAGATTGGGTATTAGGAAGAAATTCTTCCCTGTGAAGGTGGTGAGGCATTGGCACAGGTTTCCCAGAGAAGCTGTGGCTGCCCCATCCCTAGAAGTGTTTAAGGCCAGGCTGGACAGAGCTTGAAGCAACCTGGACGAGTAGAAGGTGTCCCTGCCTATGTCAAGGGGTGGAACTAGATGATGTTTAAGGTCCTTCCAACCCAAACCAAATATGTTAGTAAAAGCTTAAACTGAGGTAAAACACTTCCAACCATGTGGTCTGCTGTCACACCTCAGTCAAATTACAGAATAATGACAACAGAATCAAAGTTTTGCTGTCTCTTGATAGTCAGGGATTCATCTCCAAATGAGCTTGCTGCCTGTTTCCCCTCTGGACAGCTATAATTAATAGATGAAACGCCCAGAATCTTCATAATAGTTTTATGGCTTTGTAGAAGTGTCCGAATTGCAACAGCTCATGTTCTCACAGTATTCTGTGAAATAATTTATGTCTTTAATTAATTTGTTGTACAGATACCAGTGTTATACAAACACTGTGATATGTGTGTGTACATAAAGTGAGTAAAGAAAACACTGGTATGCAGATGATACACCTGCATAGTTACACCTCCTCAGGTACTCACAGTTTCACCCAACTCTTTGTGCTAAAGTATGAAGAATGAAAGTGAAACTTACCTTTTCTTGGAATTAAAAACTTGAGTACTGTTTCATGATGACAGCTGAACTTGAGATGGTGTATTCCTTATGCTCCCCACAGCTGGAAACATGACTTGCACATAGTTATCTTCAGAGCAGCTGTTCGGGCTGTTTGTTGTCACATGCTGAGTAGCAAGGGGAGAAAAAAAAAGGCAGAACTGGAGTTTATCAGGTATAATGTGTGTAAGCTGATTTGCATCATTCTTTTATGGGTAGTTTTCAGGGATGCTAACTAGTTCTTTGGTTGGGGGATGTGTGTGGTGTGTTAACTTTCCTGTGAAGACAGGACTAGTGCAGTTACTTGAGTAACTTACAACTTGGTGGGGCTTCTGGAGCAACTAGAACTACTTGCCTCAGTTCAATCTGTAATCATTACCTCAAGAGTCCTCCAGCCTGGGCTAGTAAAATCTATGTCTTGTAAAATACTCACCCCGTTGTGAAAGCAAAGAGTGAGTCTCAGCTGTGAGACTTGCCACAGCCTGTGGGAAAAGCAGGTTGCAGCAAAATCATTTGCTTAACTGGCCTTGCACCATAGTCTTTTATGGTCTCTAGGTCACAAGTAGCTGCTTTTCCAATTTTCCCTCTTTTATGTTTTACAGAGTATTTTTAATTGTTTTTATTTTTAGAATATGTCCCATAAATGTGGATGTTGGTCTAATATGAACATTTCATAGTTACTGTACATGTAGTTGGCTCTGCAGCCAAGAAAACATACCAGTGTCTCTTTGTGCTTTCTGCTCCACTAGACATAAGTCTTGGAAGCTGAGGGACACACTTTCTGTCCCTGACTGTTATTTTATGTGCTTGACAGGTATAGACATATAAACTGACGTTGAACTGTCTTGCTGTAAGGTGTGGGAAAAAATGCAGCTCAACTGTTTGGAATAGTGACAGGACACAAAGTTACAGTGAGGATGGAAACATCTCAGTATTTCAGTCACTGTTGCCTATAAGTCTTGTTTGACATATACGCTCATCTTAGTCAGAAAACCGGAGGCTTTCCTTTTGGGTGCATTAGGGATATGTGTGCTGTGTAGATGTACATGTGATTTAAACATTCTTGCTGAGTGTGATTCATTGTTTTCCATATCATTTGTCAAAAATTCAGCTTTAAACCGATCATGATCCTGTCCTGTGTGTTAGAAAATGAAAATGCACAGCCAGGAATTTAGCAGAGTGCACTGTTAAGCTTCTGAAGTGAAGGTAATTTTTAACTGTAGCAGAGCAGCCAACTTTCTAGGGCAGTTCAGGATGGTCACTTGATACCATAGTACATTTCCTAAAAATAGGCCTATTGTGCTTGTGGAGTGAGAGATTGGATACCCAGTACTCCTGGATTAGGGAATTGGCTTTTTGGTCCTGTTTAGTTTGTAATCTCCAGAGCCCCTGTGCTCTGGACAGAAAGGATGGAACTGCAAACAAATTTTTCACTTCCTAATGGTGTTTTTTAGGTCGTGTGGGTGGGTTTTGTTTGGGTTTTTTTTTTTCCTCTCCGTATAGCTGAACTCCAGCTCAGAACTCAGAGGACCAGCACAATGAAGGACAAGTAATTTTGCAGGACAGGTGGAGGCTGAGAGCTCATAATACTTCCAAGGAATCAAAAAGTAGAATTAAGAGTAGAGATTTCAATGTAGTATTAGCTGCTTTCGTGTAAAAAAAAATCTTATTTTTTATTTTGCAAGATTTTAGTTCAAGAATTATTTTTCCCCTGATAGCCCAATTAACTATTTTTTTTTTTTAATCCTGAAGAGCCACTATTTCTCTATTTCTCTGATGAGCATGAGATGTTTAGCCCCAAGGAAGCCTTCAGGATTCATAAAGTTCTGCCTAGAGTCTTTTATTTAGTAATGGTGATGGGGATACTCTAAAAATATTGTAGTTCCCTTCTGTTAGGTTTTGCTCATTTAATCTTGAGGAGAAGGTGCTTAGCCTCTTTCTAGAGGTCAGTTTTCTGTCATTGCCTTAATGCACAGCTGGATTAAGGCAAATAACTGTTTTGAAATCTGTCTCCCTCCTGCATAAAGAAGCTGTAGAATTCCGGAGCAGTTTGGCATCTAGTCCTGCTGCTTGCCTGTAGTGACATCTTTGTCTGTGTGCTTAACTCCTTCTTCTGTTTCTTAATGAAACAGCATTTTGTAGAACAGAACTGTTGTTAGCAAATGGCAAGGAGAACCAGCCAAACACTGTTTTCAGTTATATATAGCAATGCTGACAGATACATTGCATCTCTGTTTCCTTGTAGTTAAAACTTATTTTCCAGGCTTCTGCAGGTGTTTTGGTTTTTTTTTTAATCACTCTTTTTTCTTTCCTTGGGGATTCTTTTTGCATGTCCATTTCAGGCATGTGAAAAGCGTAGGTGTTCAGCTGTTGATGGTGTAATCCTGTAGGTAGGTTGTGTCTCTGGCCAATCCAGATAATTTAGGTTCCTGTGGTGGAAAAGTGGGTTATCCTCTATTTTGTTTCCTTCTACATTTCAAATAAATATAGCATGTTGAAATGAACATTAGTGTAAGCATTGCACAACAAATGTAACAATCCCTCCCTGAAATCAACAGGGAAAGGGAAGTAGAATGAAGATTTCTTATGAAGTTATCTTTCCTAATCCTTGGGAATAGTTGAAGCAGTAATGAAATCTAAATCAATTGTTTAGTTTTACTGAAAGGTCTTGGATTTGGACTTGACTTGATACTTTCTGGATTGGTTTTTTTAGCTTCTGGGTTGCTTCTCCATGAAGTTGCAATATTTATAGTATCTTAGATGACTGTAACCTTCATTTGGTCATTCTTTTTCTTCCTGTGGTTGTAGCTGTCCATCTTCCCTTGTGTGTCTTCAGGTTCTTATTTGTTGAACTTGAGAACCAGGTTTTGGTTTTGTTTCATTGAACAGCAAGTCAGAGTTCTGGCTCAGGTCTTGGGGGAAATGGAAATGTTTAAAAGTATTGCTGACTCATCCTGTTTGGTTTGCAGATACATCCGAC
Organism: Acanthisitta chloris; assembly: GCF_000695815.1. Taxonomy (NCBI): domain Eukaryota; kingdom Metazoa; phylum Chordata; class Aves; order Passeriformes; family Acanthisittidae; genus Acanthisitta; species Acanthisitta chloris. The sequence continues at coordinate 5,528 of NW_008651145.1, forward strand.
TGTATGGGAGGAAATTCAGCAGAGAAGATCATGTGCTCTTCATCAAACTGTTGTATGAGTTGGTGACAATTCCCAAACTGGAAATCAGCATGATGCAAGGGTTTGCACGGCTGCTCATAAACCTCTTAAAGTGAGTACAGATTTCTGCTGACTGCTGGAACTTCCCTCTTGGAGCAGCTGATCACTTCCCTTGCTTAATGTTCTTGTGGAGTGCAATAGTGTGTTCTGTCACAGGTTACTTCACTCATCTTCCCTGTGCAGGTTAAAGAGTTCTCCTTCTGTAAACATCGTGCAGCTTTCAAAGCTTTGGGAGCAGTATTGAAAGTGAAGAAATGTCAATTTTCCCCCTTAGAAAAATCAAACATCTCAGAGAGCCAAATATTACGGTTGAATCGCAGACAGGGAGATGACAAAGACTCTCAGGACTTGACAATGTTTCATTCAGGACAATCTTGACACCTGTGCAGAATGCTGCCAGTGGCCAGCCCTGTCCTGCCTGACCTTCCTGCAGTTTGGGCCAAGTTGGGTGCAGGGATTGGGGGTATTCCCTGTCCATATAAGTGTTTGATACTGAAGTGCTTGGTGTTTTGTTTTCCATTAGGAAAAAAGAACTACTTTCCAGGGATGATTTAGAGTTACCATGGAGACCACTGTATGAAATGTTGGAAAGGGTATTGTACTCCAAAACAGAACATCTGGGATTAAATTGGTTTCCAAAGTAAGTTCACGTTTCAAAGCATTTGGTGGGCTATAAGTACCTGTAATGCTTTAAAGTACTTAGTAATTTGCTTTTAATATCTGGAATTTGATACATGGGGAATAATCTGTTTGTATAAGCATAGTTCAGTCATGGCATGCAAGGCTACACTAAATGTACATCTTTCTGCCAGTGGCTTGTATTTGTCATGTGTGTTTCTTTGTGAATGTGGTTAATTTCTAAATACACTGGAACAAGGCTCTTCATCTTATTTTAGGATGATAATCCCCAGTTTAACAAATTTATTAAGAAACATCTAATGATACTGTCATGGTTTCACCCCAGCTGGCAACTAAGCCCTGCACAGTCACTCACTCACTGCCCTCCCAGTGGGATGGGGAGAGAGGTGGAAGGGTAAAAGTGACAAAACTCATGGGTAGAGCTCAAGATAGGTAATAATGTGAAGAAACTTAACTCTACCCCAGCCAAAACTGGCACAGATACTTAGTTAAGTGTCTGCTGTTCTGTTCTATAACACAGTAAGGTTTGGGGAAGAAAATACAAATGGTACTGGTCTGTAATATCTGTGCTGTGATCCTTCCCAGGATCTGGAATCCAGGTATAAATGAGTATGCACAACAAGAAAAGTGAAATAGCTTCTATAAACATACAGTTACGTACTCAAAAGTGATTATACGATAGAGAAGAACAAATTTGTTCTCCAGTTTAGAATTTCAGACATGTCGTACAGACTTTAGACATGAAAAATTGTGTTCTTTGCCTGTGAATCTCTCCCCATCCATCAAATTCCTGGAATTACAATTTTCCTAATCTCAATTAAAGAAGCTCCTTCTCTATAAACTAGAGATTTTGAAATATAGCACATGAACAATGCATTATATTTGTTTGACTTGAAACTTCATGTCAAGAAATGCAGGTGAAAATGCTTAATTGGCTTTAAAAAGAATCATTTCCTGACTAATACAGAAGCACTGCCACTGATTGCTGTTCATGAGGGGAAGATTCTATTGCAGGGAAGGGCTGTGCACAGAAAATGCATGGAGTAGGGAGACATGGAGAATACATGGAGTAACTCAATACAGAGCATGTCAGGCTGAATTTGTCTGGTGTCTGTGTAGCTGGAAAAATCGCTTTGCTCAGTTGCATTATTTGGGAGTTGTAGGTGAAAATGCAAAGAGCAGAGCCTACCTTGGTTTATTTTTGGTTTATTCCTTATTTTTGCCCCTGTTCACCTTGCTCTCACTTCCCATTTACATGTGTAGTGGGGTGGGACCTTTTCCAAGAGGGAAAAGAAGGTGAAGCCAGGAGAAAGATGTCTTCTATTAACTGTGTTAGGTACCACTCCACCTTCATATGCAGTGCAATTCCTTCTCATACAGTGCTCATTCTTTTTTGAGGGTTCTCTTTTTGGTGGAGGTCAAGGCTGACTGATTGATTTGATTTGTAACTGTTAAATTAACTCTTGTTTTCATTCTATTTTTGTTTTACATTCAGTTCATATCGACCAGGCTTGTCTTCACCTAAAACAATTGTGCTTAATGTATTACATAGGTGGTAAGAATGACTTTTTTTGTTCAGCTCTGGCCCATGTGTCATCTTCTGCATGTTCTGTCAGACTGTAACACTTGTCACACAAGTGTCATTTTCCTGCATAAGTAATTGGATTGGAAACCCAATGTTAACATGACACCACTGGTTATGAGAATGTTGCACTGTATGTCAACCTTTCTAACTGGGGTCAAGGCAGTGTGTGTGAAGTGGCTGATCCAGTGCCTCTCTGCTAACTAATTTAACCGGCAAAGATATTTCAGGGGTCAAATGAAAAGAGTTTTACATTGGAATCATTATTGTGTCTGGTGTGAATAAAATCTGCATTGGTGTAGGAGCATGTTTGGAGTGAGTGTTCCTTCCTATCCAGCCCCATGAAATCATGGAAAGTGCTTGAGCAGTGAGGTAATAGGGTCTGGAAAACACACCCAGCAACAGCCTTGTGCCTCTGAAGCATTTCTGTATTGAAAGGTAACAGTGAATTCTTGCAGGGAAGCTCTATCAGCAATTTTGGTGTCTCTGTAAACTCAGAAAACTGGTGTAAGTGGCAGAGGAATTGCAGTGCTTTTTACTTGGGTCTTTCAGAAAGTTTCAGTTGTAGCAATCCAGTGAGAGGTTGATATTTGGCTTACTGTAGTTAGACAATCGCTAAAATAATTTGTGAAGCTATAGCTGGTTGCTCTTTTCATGGCCTTAATTTAAGCTTTGTGATGGAGTGTCTACTTCAGGACAGAAGTAGACTTTGGGTCTAGAATTCAGGACTAGAATTGCCCTGAACCTCTCCTGAAAAAGTGAAAACTGTGCTTTTTGATAAAATAAGAATCAAGAGCATCAGTTTATATGTTAATAGTTTTAACTGGAACATGTTTCTCTTTGAAAAGGCAGGAAAAACTCCAGATTTGCAAATCAATCTCATCAAAAGAAGAAAATAATCATACAGTGTCAAAAAGATAACTAGTGATAGGGCTGAAAAGGCTTGTTCTGTGTTTTTAGTGTATCTCCCTAGCTGTGTTGTCTTTTCCTGGCTAGCAGTCAGCAATGGGAATCTGACAGGATGTCTCCTGTAGCTGGGCTGTACTTGAGCTGTCTTAGGTGGAGGTTCCTTCGGTACCAAATTGTCTGGTGTTGTTTTTTTCCTTTCTGGCGTCCTAAATTTGTGATCAGAAGACAGGAGGGGGCATGCCAGTCTTATTCCTTTGCTCTCTCACACTGCTGAGATCTGACTGAGAACTTAATCTCTGCCCTCAGTGGTTATGAAAATTCCCATCCTGTAGGTTTTCCTTAGTGACATTGACTTCAGTGGAACATGAGTGTGTGGGGATAACCTTGTTGTTTGTTTTGTTAGACATTTATCGTGTTCATTTTTAATGATCTTAAGGAATGTTGCTGGTTCATGCTTTATCCATCTACTCTTGGAACTGTTACCTCTTTTCTAACTCATTCAAGGACAAAATTCACTTGAACCCAGAATCTTCATGAGCTCTTTGAGAGTTTGATCTCATTTTTGTATAATGAGTGGCCATTCCTATTCAAATTTTAGAAGCAATCAGTCAACTCAAAATGTTCTTTCTGGGAGAGGTCCTGACTTGGGTTTGTCACTGTTGCATAAAATATACATAATTTTGCATCTTCTAGAGCACTCCGTGCACTGAAGTAGTGCTCTGAGGGCTGGGTGGGCTTTGCTGACTTGCATTGAGTATGGAAGGGAAATAGTGCTTTATCCATTTTGTGTTTCTCCTGGGTTGTATGGGATCAGTTTATTTTGTGTAGGATTAGAGAGAGAGTGTGTGCATGCTCAGCATTTGTCTCTCAGAATTCACTGATCTTTGGTAAAGTTCTAAAGATGGTATGTTTGTCTCATCGTTTTTCTGAGCAAAACAGCATTTCTCTATGTTAATTCTGGCTGATGAACTAAAGGATGCAATTTTTCTCTTCAGAATACAGACAGAATATCTAAAAGATGTAGGAAGTTCTTCAGAATTTTTGATTCAGGGTATTTTTTCTGGGTAAAAGTACAATTTAGTCTTGAGGCTGTTGTGTAATGAGCAGAAGATTTGAAGAACATGACAATTTACTACTGTTATGGTTCCACTGATTGATCACTGTCTCTATTCCCCTTTTATTCTTGATTCTGAGTCCTTTTTAAGTGGTTTGGTGATATCCTGTGACAATGTGTGTTGAAATGATTTCTCAATTTCTCGGCTGTTACCTGTGTGGGAACCTAATGAAATAACTGTTGATTTGCAGATAGTTCACTTGTGTTAGAACCACTGGACAGAAACCAAAACCAGTTTGAAAAGGACAGATCTGGTGTTTGGAGCCTAAAAATAACAACTTCCTGAAGTCTATTGCCTTTATTTATCTTACAAATATTCATGAAGTCCATAAACCCATTTTTGTATTGGTGCTTTCAACTGCCCTGAGAAGTTAGTTTGTTCTGCTGGTTATTCATGGATAAAATGCAGGATGTTACTTCCATGAAATGATAATAATTCTTCACTTAAACACAGCAAATACCAGAGTAGCATGTGAAAAGTAGAAGCAGGAGCTGAGCAGAGCAATTTTAATCCTTACCATTAGGTCTGTGTAAAGGCAATTAGCTACTGCATGTTCACAGAAGACATCTAATTGCATCAACATTATCTTAAGCTCTTGAGGGAAAGGTCAGCAAATGGTTGTTTATTTTAAGCTGTCACTGAAATTTGGTAGTATACTAATGTTTTCTTTCTTGTTTCAGTTCTGTAGAAAGTGTTCTGAAAACACTTGTGAAGAGCTGCAGACCGTAAGTGGGTTTAATATCTTTAGTATTCCTTTAGGAAGGGGAAGAAAAGTGAAAATAGTGACAGGCATGTTCCATGTTGTAATATTTAAGCAAAGTGTAAGCTTGTTTATTGTTTTATTTCCTGTTTAACAGCCTTGGCTGCAATATATGCATTTGAAATACTGCATTGCATGGATACTTAGCTTGTTTTAAAAGAACTTAACCAGCATTCTTGAAATGCTTCTGTAAATGATCCTTAAGTGATCTTTTTTTATGCTGCATCAAATGTGTATGGTGGTAGTTTGATTTCTGGCCAGCCTTCACAATGAGATGGTTTTGCATTGTGTGTATGCTTTTCTGATTAAACAAGACAAGAATCCTTTTAATTTGTGGTGTTCAAATGATGCCCCACAATGTCCTTGATTTAACTGTGTGTTTTTGTGAAGATTATGTGGGGCTGAGGACTGTGACTGGGCAAGTGGTTTTACTGGAAAACTAAGCTTTATGACAAATTAGTAGCTAGTTTTCAATATGTTTAAAATAACACCCAGAATTTTAAAGCCAAGTCTGTGTGTGTTCGATGGTTTCCTTGTTTTCAGGTATTTTCCAGAAGATGCCACTGAGGAGATGCTGGATGAATGGAGGCCTTTAATGTGTCCCTTTGATGTGACCATGCAGAAGGCTATTACCTACTTTGAGCTCTTCCTGCCTACTACCCTTCCCCCTGAACTTCACCACAAAGGTTTCAAGTGAGTGCCAATGAATAGTGTTCTGTTGCAAATGCAAGGAATTATCTTTTTCAGGACGACTTGAAGTCAATGGTGGCTTTCAACAGCAATTTTGGAAGGAGTTCAAGACAGAAATTCTGTCAACCTCTTCCTTTTGTCAAAGTAACCTGGAGGAATCTTAGTGCCTCTTCTCTAATGAGCTCTGCATTCTCTAGAGTAAAGTGCAGCGCATACAACAAAGCAAACTACATTGAATTAAGTGCACTTTAATTCTGAAGGAGTAGTCTTGCAAGTAAAAATCATGAACCATAGTACAGCTTTAAATCCTCCCTCCTGTTTAATTTGGAGTAGCTTGTGATGAGTCTTTCATGTAGGTTAAAGTACTGTGCTTAATACAGATAATGGGAGTGGGAGGAAGAGGTCTCCAGTTCACTGTGGAGATGTGACACAGTCAGACTATTGCTTGAAATAGGTTTGAGAATTGAAGAGAAAACACCTGCAGGACAGGACAGCATCTGGATCATCTTTAACACAGAGCTATTGAACTTTGAAACCCAAGCCAGAGATGTATAGTGCATGTAGAGATCTGGGTTGGGTGTGTCAGAGTGTTAGGAGGAGAGGGAATATAGTTTGTAAAGGTGAATTTAAGGGACTGATGTGAAGGGTTTGCATCCTTGCCTCGAGTGAATTCAGAATAGGAGCTCATGGCAGTTGTGATCAGTAGGGGTATATTTCAGATTGTAAGGCAGAGGGAAATGAAGTGTGATTGATTTTCATGTGGTTTACCTGGCAAAGTGTGAGGGATAAATAATCAGTGAGGGATCTGCTTTCACAACATTAAATTACTTTGGTTCTGTTCTCTTTCAGGCTTTGGTTTGATGAATTTATAGGCCTTTGGGTGTCAGTTCAAAATCTTCCCCAATGGGAAGGGGTAAGTATTTGCTTTTTACCTACCCTAGAAGAAATCCCCACTGAAATACTCCTACAGTGTGCTTGCAAGGAGTTGAAGCCAAACAGTGATATAATGGATTTTTTCCCTTCTGCTTGAACTAGTACAAGAAAGCAGAGACAATAATTTCATTATTGTTAGCAAGCAATTACTGTCTGAATAAATGAGACTGCAGTTGAGGAAGGTTAATAGCCAGCTCAGGCAGCTTTTCTTCCCAGCCTTGGGAATGCTGGCATTTTCCAGACTTAAATTATGCAAAGTATATTGTGCTTTTTATTAATTATAATCCTGTCCTGTCTTTTGTATCTTAACCTGTCTTTGATGGTCCCTAATTTTGAGTAGTAATGTTCTGCCTTCACTGCAATGGGTTGCTGTCTTCTTTACTTGACACACGGTAAAGAACCTGTTCTACTCTTGCCAAAAAATACACTTGGGCTATATCTTTCAAGGAAAATAGTCTGTCCTGTACCTGTCTGTCCTTGTTGCATGGCTCATATGACTAGATACAAACTTGGGACATCAAAATGTCATTCTTGAGGCAACACCAGCAGCAGCTTTGGTGCTGTTGGTGTCAGCTGACCTGTGCCTTGGCTTTGCTGCAGTGAATCTTGGCATGTCACCATTTTTTTCCCATACTCGGTATGAACATAAGCTCATTGACCATCTGCCTATATGCACAAGGAGAACTTCAGTGTCTGTGGAGAAAGCTGATTGCCAAACCACTGCTGAATGCCACTGTTATGTTTCATACAAATCCAGGGAGGCAGTCTTGGTCCCAAAAGTTGGCAGTTGCTCAGATTGGAACACAGATGATGCCAAAGTTATATTTGAGATTGAGATTGTCTGTAGACACCTTTGCGTCTTCCTGATGTCTGTCCAAAAAAAAAAAAAAAAAATCATGATTCTGTCTGTTTGTGACAGAAGAGTGTCAACTGCCCCTGGATATCATGACTTGGTTTGTTTCAGTCTAACAGATAATCATCAGTCCGCTTTCATAAGTTCTCTCTGATGTTTTTCCCTCTTCCACTGTAGTCTGACAGTTTACTTGGGTTTTTTCCTCAAAACTTTCACTTGTTTCCTTTGCTGTCTTGTCCACTTCTTACAGTCAGGCTTGTTCATTTCACCAGGCTTGGATGCAGATAATTAGACACATGGGTTCTGACTCGGCAATCCAGTTTAAGCCTCTTGTGTGCTGAAGCTTTTCCTCAGCTTGCTTTGGCAGCAGTTAGACCTGCTGTTTGAAAGGGAGTTGAGGAATCAATTGCCTGTGCACATAGTAAGGAATTTTTCCAGTGGGTATTTCCTCATATCAAGCAAAAAAGGAAGGTGATTTAAGAAAATATAACCCTTGCTTTCAGGCTGTGTCAGCTGTGACTGTTCTGAAAGAAAGTTACAGGTTTTCCAAAGCTGTTGTGTCCTTTGGATGGAGGTGGAGTGTTCCTCTGTGCATCTCTGTCTCTGAATTAGGCAGGATTCTTTAAGGCCCTTCCTTTGACTTCACCACAGCTTCAAGATACTCAACAGAAGCATTGAGAGCCTGATAGGTATTTCCTGATTTGAACAAGCTCCTAAGGAATGTTGGTGGATGAGGTGCTTTTCACAATCAGAATACAAGAGTGAGATTTCATCTTTTTAGTTTAGTCTCAGTAACTCTCTTTCCTGAGGACATCTTGCAGTTCCCTTTTGGACTCATGAGCTTGTCTTGTGATGATGGAGTATCTAATCCTTCATGGCCAGTCCCAAGCTGCCCTCCCATGTGACAGCTGATGTTTGTGACCATTCCATGCCACTGATATGTATAAACCAAAGCACACAACTGTGACAGCCATCAGCACAGGCAAGCTCACATTGCGTAGGATGGATCCTACAGAGGCTAAATAGTCCTAAATAGCTAAATATTGGGAAAAGCCAAAGAGATGTGTTGATGGAATTTTCTTCCATGGCTCTAGATGCTATTTTAGGTCGGTACACATGGCATGGAACTCAAGGAGAAGTCTGTTTTCACAAGTGCTTTAGTGCCATGGATTGCTTTTATCTTGCATAGTTGAAGTAGATTGAGAGGTTTGTGCATCTTTTATAACATTTGAGTAAATATTTCCTTCTTCTCTGGTTGTTTGCAGCATCTAGTGAATCTTTTTGCTCGCCTGGCCACTGACAACATCGGGTACATAGACTGGGATCCATATGTACCAAAGGTAAGTTCCTATTTCATAAAGTTACCAGGTCTAATTCACACTCCTTGTGTGGCTCTCACACTGCACTGGCACAGTCTGTCAAATCAGGGGCATCCATTTATGATTGACTGTGAAAGCCTGAGCCATCCTTTTGGAACAGACAGTTGGAATCACCTGACTCAACCAAACCAAAACAACAACAAACCTGACAATACCAGGACTGTCTGATTGTGTAACTAATCCCATGTTCTCATGGAAAGAGCCCTTCGTGATACTCCTATGATAAATAGTAGATAAAACCTTTGAAGTCTTTCAGCTTCCAGAATTTTTAGAGATGTTCATGGTAGTCATAGAACCAAACCCACCAAACACCTTTAGACTAGAAAATTAATATATACCAATTTCATAACATTAATTTATGCCGTTGTTTGTTTCTCTTTTTTATTTAGATTTTTACTAGGATTCTGAGGAGTTTAAATCTTCCAGTGGGAAGCAATCAGGTGGTTGTTCCAAGATTCTTAACAAATGCTTACGATGTAGGACATGCAGTCATGTGGATCACAGCCATGATGGTGAGTAACTTCTTTATCAAGTGAAACAACACCTAATGCAGAGCTTTAAGCAAATCTGTATTTAAGATGAATGTTTGTTCTGTTGAGCTGTTTTAGGCTGTTTTGCCCAAGTTTTGTTTGCAAGTCTGTAATTTCACTGACAGTGTGGAATGGGGATGGAAAGGTGTATTTCACAGCTGCTGCCTGTGGCATTCTGCAAAGGAACAGGCAGCTGCAAGTGACACTGTGGGTACATACTTGGGACCTGCTG
>NW_008651145.1:15240-36400 GCF_000695815.1 Acanthisitta chloris
ACTCTTCTAGACCTCAGCAGATGGGATGGAGGTAACTTGCTGCTAAGTACTGAGCTGAGGGTGGGATGTAATTTGCTGCTTTGAGGTCTTGCATGAGGAGAGTGCTCACTTGTATCTCCTGTTACCTGTTCATTTGAACTTGTTCTGTATAATAAAATTATGTGATTTTTTTTTTTTTTTTTTTGACAGGGTGGACCAAGTAAACTAGTGCACTCAGCAGATGGGATGGAGGTAACTTGCTGCTAAGTACTGAGCTGAGGGTGGGATGTAATTTGCTGCTTTGAGGTCTTGCATGAGGAGAGTGCTCACTTGTATCTCCTGTTACCTGTTCATTTGAACTTGTTCTGTATAATAAAATTATGTGATTTTTTTTTTTTTTTTTTTGACAGGGTGGACCAAGTAAACTAGTGCAGAAGCACTTGTCTGGCTTGTTCAACAGCATTGCCTCTTTTTACCATCCTTCAAACAACGGGCGCTGGCTGGTGAGTGTTCTCCATGGCAAGGCAACAACTTGGGCTGTAATTCAGCACATCAACCTGTTGATCCATGTCCTGTGTGCTTCAACAGCCCTGTTGTCTGATGTGTGATGCTTGGAGATTTGAATTTTCAACATCTCTTATTGCACTGTCATTCAAACTATACTCATGTCAGCATTACAGCTAATGGGACTATTCTTCAAACATCTAACCCAAGTGCAGGTCAGAAGTCCAAACCAAGATATTTAACTCATATATAGCCAGGAAAAAGAAGTCTGTACTTGAAAGGAGGGTGATACACAGCACCAGTATTACTTGTGTGGTGTCGCTTTTGTGATACTAACCTATTGTCTCCCAAGTTACTAGAATTTAGGCTGAGGCTTGGAGCAACCTGATCTAGGAGAGGTGTCTCTGCCCATGGCAGGAAGTTGGAACTGGATGATTTTTAAGATCCCTCCCAACCCAAACAATCCTATGACTCTCATAAACAATGCAAAAATTATTTTTAATGCATGTCTAGTTTGAAGCATAGCTTTTTCATGGTGTAACTAGTGGAATCTTCTGCTAGAGAATGTAAGAATCTCCCTGTGTTAGCTGGTAGAAAGGATGAAAACAGCAAGGCTGGTCACAGCAGTGTCAGAGGGGCTGAATTGTTCTGGAATAGGGTATTTGCTTTCACCTTAATGTGCAGAGAATGCTCTCAAATATGTCCTAACTGCTGTAAGTAATCTTGATTCTTTACTATGTCTTTTTTACTGATATTTTGGGAAATGAATATTTTGGGACAAATTGCTGACTTATTTTAGAGCTCTTCTGAGTTTTCCTTTATTGTGGTTGTGTAATTCCAATATATTTTCTTATTAGTGTCTGTGGTACACTGAGAGGTCAGATTGCTACCAAGTAACTGAACATGACATCTTGTGTGCTCCACAGAACAAACTGATGAAGCTGCTGCAGAGGTTACCTAGTAGTGTTGTCCGAAGGCTGCACCGAGAGCGCTACAAGAAAGTGACCTGGTTAACTCCTGTGCCTGAGAGTCACAAACTTACTGATCAGGATGTGACAGACTTTGTACAGTGCATCATCCAACCTGTTCTTCTGGCTATGTTCAGTAAAACTGGAAGCCTGGAGGCTGCTCAAGCCCTGCAGAACCTTGCACTGATGCGTCCTGAGTTAGTGATTCCACCTGTACTCGAGAAGTAAGTTTTGCAGGGACATTGCAACTTCCATGTTCCCTTCCCAGTAAATAAATAGAAACTGCTTTTCCTGTTCATTTATTGTTTAATTGATAAACATGATTGTTGTAATGATAAGCAATTTCCTTGCTGTGAGAGGAGCTGCTGATGCACTGAGCAATCACCTGAGTCAAGACAGTGAGAGAGGACTATTTTTTATTTTCATTAATTAGATTTGTGTTTTGGTTTTTAAACACCTGCAAATAGAATAGTTCTGGGAGCTGTTGTGATTTAGGGCAGTCAGTTCTCAGGTGGTTTCTGCTGGCATTTCTGTTAGTATTTTGTGTCAGCTGAAAAAGCAACTTTGCAACCTTTATTCATAAGCCACCTGGTATGTTCTCCCTGGTTTTCAGTTGGGCCAGATACATGTGGTGGTTGTGTAGCAATAAGCATGTATTTTATATGTCTGGTTTGTTCAGAATGCATTGCACTTAGAGATTGTTTAAAATCACTGCCATGGCAAGTCTTCATAAGCCAATCACCAGACTATGTGCTTGTGTGAAATACGTAGTTTGTTTCTAATGCCTTGGTGCCTGAAATTTCCAAAGTAAAATGTGACTCCTTCCTGTCCCAGGGAAAAGTTTTCCTCCTATCCCCTATCCACATTCTCTATGCAGCTTTTTGTACTTTAACAACACATGAAAAGAGCAGAGAAAGGAGTTTGTGTGCAAGAGCCCTTCCTGTGCTCCGCAGCTCACTGACTCACCTGTAAAACCTTGGTCAGTCTGCTCTTACGGGAAAACATTCTGAGGAAAGCAGTGCTGGGGATGACTGCTTTCTCTGTTTTGAGAGCAGACTCCATGTCTGCTCTGTAGTTTAGACTATCCCTGGTATGTTTGCCTTGGCTGCAGTTCCAAATTCATTTGGGTGAGTTGTGCTTTGGATGACGTAGGGCAGGGATAGCACTGTGACTCCTGTCCTGAACCATAGCTGCTTGGTAACAGTAGGAAGTGTGATGCAGTTGGTTAAAAAAGCATAAAAATCATAGTATCTTCACAGGTTTTGATAAAGAAGGTCTGGACTTTAATGTAACTTGAAGTAGTAGATCTCCTCACATGAAATAATAGGTCCCTTCTTTATTTAGAGTTAGTCAGGGCAAGTTTTGGTGCTTGCCACAGAAACATGAAGTCCTCAGCTTAAAGTTCAAACAGGAAGACCATCATAGCTTTGAACATAGGAGCACATCTAGTTATTACCTCCTGTGCTGCAGCTGCTAACAAATCATTTAGTCCTGAATGGGTGGTGGATAGCACTGATCAAATGCAAGGAGCATTTTCTACAGAACTATTCTAAGTCAATTGGAAAATGATGAGAAAAACACTTTGAAACTATTGATCAGCTTGAATTTTCATTGCAGGATTTTTTTGCCCTTTCTGCAGAAAATAAGATGTGCAATCCATGTCTAGACTTCAGAAATACTCTTGTTCCTAATCTGATTACTCTTAAATTTCATAGAACATATCCTGCACTTGAGACACTGACAGAACCTCATCAGCTCACAGCTACCTTGAGCTGTGTCATTGGAGTAGCTCGTAGCCTGGTGTCTGGGGGGAAGTGGTTTCCTGAAGGTCCAACTCATATGCTACCTCTGCTGATGAGAGCCTTGCCTGGTGTGGATCCCAATGACTTCAGCAAGTGTATGGTGAGTGTAAAATCTTACCTTTGTTTAGAAGATCATTACCCAACTAGTTCACTCTAGAAGCTTGCTTTATATATACATGAAAGCTGCTAACTCATGTGTCCAGAAGTTCTTAGCCTGTTTTTTCCTGCACAATTTTATTTATAAAAAGTTAGTATTACAAACCCCTAACTTAGGATAATGCTTGAACAATGCAAAGTTAAGCTTTAACAACAGGCTGTGATCAGCATTTTAGTGACTTCTTGGGCAGCTCTGGAAACCATAGATGAAAACCAAGCTTAAATAGGTGCTCCAGAGCTCCTAGTCTAAGACCAAAAGGAAGACCTTTATCACTAGGTTTTCATTAAATTAGGTTCTAAAAGGAGTTCTTCAGGAATTTGTATTAATTGAACTGAAAAAATGTAAACAATACAGTGTTTTTGTAACTTAAATTGCAGTACAAAATAATGGTTACTTAGAAAATTGAGGATTTTGGTACAGTGCTGACTAGTAAGCTTTGTATATGAAATCTGAAATAACTATTGAACTTTAGGAGTGGAAGAATGGGGCTCTGGAATTTTTTGTGGTATAGTGATTTGCTTTAGCTCCCATAGCTTAATTGCAAAAGCTTTTTAATGTGTAGAATACAGTAACACTTATTAAAGAGCTGTTTGCAACTCTCAACAGATTACATTCCAGTTCATTGCAACATTTTCTACTTTGGTGCCTTTAGTAGATTGTTCATCTGTATTGCAAGAAAGAGATGATCTTTCAGAGGTAAGAGTGCTCTCAAGCTATACAAAGCTATAACCTAGCTGTCAGTTTAATTTCTAGCAGAATAGCAGCAGGTTTGCTACTGTTATATATGTAAAATTAGGCAAACTAAAATGCAACAAAACCCCCAAGATGTGAATCATGTCGGTGGCTGGTCAGTGTGGTAGAGCTGATACCAGTGTGCAAACTGGCTTTGGATTCTTAGTGATGCTTCTTAGTCATAGCTTGTAGTAGAGATAGTGTTAAATTCAAGCAGGTTAATGTTTTTATGTCAAAACTCAGTTGCTCAAGACCCTCTGTGGTGTCTCTGAGCTTTCCCTGCTTTGAGAAGGAGATTGGACTACACTGTCTCCATCTAAATTTTTCTGAGTCTGTTAAAATAGCAGCTTTAGTGCCATTAATTTTTTGAAAGTTCTTGTCACCATGAAGGTAACAAAAGAACACACACCCCCAACTTTGTAGTTAATTTTCAAAAAATTACAGCACTATTTAACATTTCAGGGCTGTTTTCCTCCTAAATGAACAGGTATTCCGCTTTCAAAGTGTTCCTGCAGTCATGCTCCTCTTTCCTGGTTAAGATTTTGTTGCTTTCTTGTCAGATGCTTGTTAAACCCTTCCAATCAAGAGATAGCATCATTAAACAGTGAGGCTCATGCCCCTCTGCTGTGCTTTGTCTTTAGGTGCCACTTTGTTATTGAACACGGTCACCCACATGTATGTTGCCTGAAGACTCTTCTTGTAGCTCAGAGAACAGTTGGGAGCTTCAGGTTGTACAGGTTAGAAGGTGAATTGCAAATGAAGAGGAGTTTGTACACTGGGTGTTTAGTGTGCATATATGTCAGCAGAGCCAAGTCTGTCACTGCCACTGGCAGTTGCTGACCTCCGGCTGCAAAGCAGGATCAGTAGTAAAGCCAAAGGTTGTATCCATGGAGGCAGACCTGATTTCACCCAGAGAGGTCGTTTGGCTACACGTTCAGGCCAGAAAATTGGACAGGACAGTGTATAGAACATGGAGTAATTGTTTCATGAAGTTGACTTGAGACTATTCAACAGGAAATGTGCTGTGATCTGTTCTCATTTAAACATTGCAAGTGTTGTTGAAGTAGTTAATAGAGGAAAAAACTTTATATCAGGTTTTCTTGAGAAAAGCCAACCTTGTCTGTTTCTTCTTTGTTGGAAAACTGTAGGTGGAAAGAGAGCTGTGCTCTGCAACCGCTGAATTTGAGGATTTTGTGCTGCAGTTTATGGACAGGTAAGTAAACTGTGGATAGGTGAAAGCTTGACATGAAGAGCTCTGTAAAACTCTGAAGTTTCACTTACTAACTTCATACTTACTACATTTGTGTAGATGTTTTGGACTTATAGAGAGCAGCACACTAGAACAAACCAGAGAGGAGACTGAAACTGAGAAAATGACTCATCTGGAGAGTCTAGTGGAATTAGGTCTCTCTTCTACTTTCAGTACAATCCTTACTCAGTGTTCAAAGGACATCTTTAAGGTATGTAGAAAATGAGATTTGCATCTGATTTAAGCAGCTTAATTTGCTGTTCTGAGTTACTAATACCTTCAGATTCTACCTTCCTTTGTTGTCCTGTTGTGAACTTTCACATTTAACCAAGGAAATTGCTTAGGGGGAGCTTAACTTGATGTCAGTTTGTGATTTTACATATATCAATACAGAGCTCTTGGGTTCTTTGTGCTCTCTCGAAAACTGACGGTAAACCTGAGGAGGAATCATTCCAACAGCTTATTTTATCCCTGGAGTGTTTTAGTTTGTGACTTTTCATATCTTTGTGGTACTGCTGACCAACCCAATCCCCTGCTTTCCTTTTCTCCTTTTCCCTACCACTTCTCCAGCTGGACAAAAGAAGCTGCTCAAGGAGCTGTGTGTCTAATGGGATCAGAAAACTGATCTGGATTAAAACAGTTCTCAGGGAGGGGGTGGAGAATCTGTATTGCTCCATGGACAGATTAATTTCCTGTAGGCTTGGTTAACACATTCCAATTTGTTTATGTCCCATTATGGATGTATTTGGAGATGCCAAGTTTGGTACATTTTGATCCACTGCATTGGGCACTTTGGTAGAGTTTTGTCTGGAATTTGTTGATTAATGTCTGAAGTTAATTCTTGGTTGTCATTAAGTATTTAGTTTGTATTTTTCCTGATTGTTCGTTATTAGTTACCAAGTGATCTGCACTGTATAGATCAGCTTGCCTTGTGAGGTGTTTGATGGAAATAAGCTGCTTTAAAACATGCTGGTTACTTAAATGGTTGCTGCTTAATTCCTTATGTATTTGTTACTCAGGGATGTCTTGGCTTTCCTTCACTGTGATGTGTGGAATAACAGTTTTCCCTTGAGCAGGCTGTGACTTATTCAAGGAAAAATGGTTTTCTGTGCAGTTTCACAGAACACCCCAAACTTAGATTAGTCAACCACATTTCTCCACCTCCTCTCTCCCCAAAGGGAACATTTTAGGCATTTTACAGAACTTACCTCTCTCTTCTGATATATTTTTTTTATGCAAATCATGGTTGCAACCTTCTGTTTTAAACAGAACACAAGATTGTTATGTACACATGCTGCATTTAGGATATCTAGTTTTCTTGATTAAAAGATTACCCTCCATGTCTTTGTACTCATTTTTAGGTTGCCTTGGAGAAGGTTTTTAACTTTGCAGTCTCAAATATATTTGAGACGAGAGTTGCTGGTCGGATGGTTGCTGACATGTGCCGAGCTGCAGTGAAGGTTAGAGAAAATGCCCTAACTTCACCTCATCTTTAGTTTAAAACAGAAAAAAAAGCCAATGCTGCTACTTTTTCCTAATCAAGATCTTTATTTTTTTGCTGTAAATACGGATGGTTCTGAATATTACGTCTTCTAAAATTGACTGATTTCATATAGCAATATTCCAAGAGGGTAGATCATCAAGTATTTATGTTTAAATTTAGGCTTTATTGAATGTTTGAGAATCATGAAGTCAGGCTGACTCTGGATTGAATTGCAGTTGAGATACAATATAGTCTCCTCTGTTTCTCAGTGAGGTTGTTAGGTGTTTATCCATGTGCATACTGAGTTCTCTAAGGCATCATTTTCTAACATGGACTATTTATGTTGCTGTTTCCAGTGCCGTCCTGAGGAGTCTTTGAAGCTGTTTGTACCACATTGCTGCAACGTTATAACTCACCTCACAGTTAGTAAGTTTATAATATAACATATCTAGTGTTACTTGCTTTGTTTAGGGTTGATTTTGGTTAAATGTGAAAACAATTTGTAAAACCTCCATGTGTCTTCCACAACTTCATTTCAAGGCAGAAATCTGTCAAGCTGCAGGATCAAGATTCCCTAAAAATGCGGTAGTTAAAAAAGTCTCCAGACATTCCTCAATGTTCTGGTGTTAAATTGGCTGAAGTGGCTTCCAGTTAGACATGGGAGTTGGAAAGTTGCAGCAGGAGGGTTGGGAGTCAACTTTTGGGGTGGAAGCATCTGGTTTCTGATGGAGCTTGTTTGGAAAACTTGGCTGCAGTGTGGTTACTGCAGTGCTTATCCCTTGTTCCTCTAGATGATGATGTGTTACGTGATGAAGAACTTGATAAGGAGCTGCTTTGGAATCTTCAACTGTTGTCAGAGGTATTGCAAAGAATGGGCTTGTATGTCACTGAGTCTTGTTTAATGCCCCTGAAAGAAGAAGGAGATAAACTTCTGTTCTTAAACCTCATTAAATGTTGTAGGAATGACACTGCATAGCTTCTGTTTCCTACCTCACTTGGAATGGGACATGAGTGTTGAAGCTCTTTGTAGAAAATACTTGTTTGAAGAAAATAAACATTTAGTGTGCATGTGGAATGAAATGAAAGCATTTAATACAATTATTGAGGGAGGAAGAAAGAAGAGGGATCGGTGCAGGGGAAAACATAAGGTGCTTTGGGTAAAGAGAAGTATTTTAAATTAATCAGAAATGTGTAGGAGTATTGCTGGGAGATTTTGAACAGGGTTGAGGAGATGGATATCAGAGGAGTTCCATATTCCTTAACTTTTCCAACAGCTGTGGCAGTAGCAGTTTGTGTGCAAGTTCAGCCTTGAAGTTGAATTCAGTGTGACACAGAGAATGGTGCAGGCTTGGCTGAGCACCGAGATCTCTCCATAATCCTCTGCAACAAAACTGATGGTGTGAAATGTTTCTCAACCAAACTGATGATGCGAAATGTATCTCTCTCCCCTTAGATCACTCGAGTGGATGGAAAGCAGCTGCTAGTGTACAGGGAGCAGTTTGGGAAGATACTGCAGCGAACCCTCCATCTAACCTGTAAGCAGGGTTACATTCTGTCTTGTAACCTACTGCACCACCTTCTTCGTTCTGCTACACTTATCTACCCCACAGAGTACTGCAGTGTGCCAGGTGGCTTTGACAAGCCTCTTTCTGAATACTTTCCTATCAAGGCAAGGATTTTCATTTACTTAGGATTAGAGGATTTGACTTTTTTTTTTTAATTAAAACAGTCATACACTATATTAGTTGGGTTTGTTTGGATTTCTGAACCGAGGTAGCAGCAATGGAAAGTGTAATTGAAAGATGTTTTGGGCTTTGAACCATAGAGCAAATGACAAGTTAATTAAACTTATATTGATGACAAAAAATGAGTACTGACTGTTGGAGTGGGTTTATAGCATGAGTTATTAGTGGTTTGATGTGTGTTTACCATGATTGCATGACTACAATAAGGTATTATGGAACAAGGAGATGTGTTTTACAGGTCAGCAGAGTAACAAGTGAACAACGTTCCAACCTTGAGAGAAAACGAAAGCAGAAGTAGCAATATTAAAAATAAATAAAACTGTCAGAAGCCATGTACTTGTCTGCTAAGACTTTGACATCAATTTATCAGTATTCTAGATGAACAGTGCAGCAGTTTCCAGCTGGTCTGTTTGAATATGCAACTGGATTTTGCTGGAAATTGTTCTTTTACATAATTTCCCCATCACAGATCATCCTGTACTTGTTATGGAAATTAGTACCGTTTTATATCTGATACATATATCCAGTTGGATCGGTTAATCATTTCAAACCAAACAAAAACATCTTAATGCCCCAACACCAAAGCAAACAAACAAAAAAAGAAATCCACATTTTTAAACAAATTCCTCCTCTGATACTGAAAACATTCGGAATTACTTCTCTGTTCTCTGTAGGAGTGTCAAGTCTGAGTTGCACTTAATGTGCCTTAGTTGGTATCCAGTCAAAGGCATAATCAAGTTATATTTCCATTAGACCAGTGCAGTCCTTTTCATTTTAGTGCTTTCAGATATGTTATTTTCCAGGTATGTGCAGACATTGTACTAGGTTTGGGATTTCTGTTTGCCTTTATGGTGTTCTTATTTTTCCTGGAATGATCAGGATAACGGCTCTACAGCAGTAACTAGTTCACATGTTTGTGGGTTTTTTTAGCAATATTAAATGTTAATTTTTAAAACCACTTTGTTTAATAGCTTGATTAATGATAAATGTCTTTATTTGCTGTAGGACTGGGGTAAACCAGGGGACCTGTGGAACTTGGACATCCAGTGGCATGTTCCTTCAGCCGAGGAAATAAACTTTGCTTTTTATTTGCTGGATACTTTCCTTCAGCCTGAGCTCAGCAAACTGGAGCACTATGCACTTGGAGAACTAGAGATGTCCAGGTAAGATGGAAAAAGGTGCATTGATGCACTCACAATAGTTATTGCTAATCATATTGGCACTACCAAAATTAAGAAGGAAAATACTGTCAGGTTCTTCTGTCTGACCAAGTCACTGAAAATAGAAGCTCCTTCTTTAGCTAAGATAACTTGAAAAGGAAGTCCTTAATTCTCTAAAGTGACACAGAAAAAAAGTTGTTCACATTGTTGCATTATAATTTTTGGACTGCAAAATATTCCTTCATAAACTATTCCATCATGTAGTATTCCCTCATGCTCCCCATGGTGGGAAGGAATTTTCTCGGCCTTAGGGTGAGGAGTTATTTCATAGGCTTTATCTGAGATTTAGATAAAAATTTTCAAACAATTTTTCAGGGTTAAAGCTGTTTCTTTTTATGATAGTTTATCTCCTTATACTGAAGTTATCTGCACAGTTTGGGAATATAAACTCTCTCAAGTTTTCCAGAAAATGAAGTTAAATGTTGAGGTTCTCTAAGCAGATTAGGTTGGACCAAAAAAGCACAGTTTGATTTCTGTAGAGCTCCCTCCTGGGTTTATAATTGATGAAACTAAAGAAAAAGCTTTCATAAAACTTGCCAAAAAAAGATATGGTTTATCGTTTGTGTTTTGAAGCATTTACCAGATAAGTAACCAGGTTTTCTTCTTTGTTTAAGAGATGATGTGCAGCAGTGTCTTGCTATTGTGCATAACTGCCTGATTGGTTCTGGGAACATTCTGCCTCCTCTGAAAGGAGAAAGAGTGGCTCATCTGTAAGTGAAATTTACTTCTATATCCCAAACATTCTTGATTATATCACTTCATACTGGTTTTTAGTGCTTACTTACTGCTTTAGTCAAACAACTGCTGCTAGAGGCTACTTGTAATGAGCTCTCATGGTAATAGCAAGATACAGCAATTTGAAATTGTGACTTACAAACACATTTGTGTGCTTAAAGCATCAAAGATTGTTCAGGGCTTTCTTCGTGCAAGACTGAAAATGTTCGTCCTTCAAAGCAGAAGGATTTTTTTTGTTGGGTGCCTTGAACTTCAAAATCCAAGGCTGTCTTGGCTCAAGAAGCCTTTAACAGCACCAAAGCCTCCACTTGTTGCAGCTGGAGTAATCTATTAGTAGATTAATCTGTTCATCAAGGAGGAAATACAAATCAAGAATTTGTACCCATATCTAGGCTGAGGGTCAGTAACTGAAACTTCATTTGGTAGAATAAAGAACTACCACATGTGAAGTGTTCTTTGTACTGGTTTGGTTTTGTTGTGGGATGTTTAGAATCATCTTTTTGTATTGTTAGGCAAGGTCTGTAAATTTTTAATATGCAGATTAAGACATCAGCCAATAATCAGCTTCTAAATTACTTTGGATGATTTGCTTCATTCTCTTAGTTTTCTGTGTGGCCTTATTAAATATAGACAACTTACATGAGAACATACTGGCATGAAATTTAACTTGTTAAAATGAATTAGTTGCCTGTGAAATGCACACACTTCATGAGTTCTGTGATGTATAGTAACACTTGGTTTGTTTCCATGTAGGGTCCCAAGTCTGGTGTCTTTGGAAGAGACAAAACTCTACACTGGGGTTGAATATGGTAAGTGCATCCTGGTTCTGTTCAGGCAGGTTCTGAGTGGTGGGGTTTTTTTCTCTTTGCTTCTTCCTATTCTTTTTCTTTTTTTTTTTTCTTTTTTTTTTTGTAAAAACAGTGGGCTCTTTTTGAGACCGTAATTTTGATTCCTCTCTTTGTATTAAATGGGCTTTTTTTGGCCAACACCAAAGTTGTGTACACGTGTGTATATCATCATATCCAGCAATGATACACAAGTTACAGACCTGCTGCAGGAATATGCCCAAGGTTGGGAGCTTAATGTGTCCCTTAATTTCCATATGGTAAATAATCTGTCTCAGTCTGTGGTTAGAAATTGAACATACTGTGAAGGCAGATAAAGAAGGTTATGTACCTATAAAAACCAACTTGACTTGAACCACTGAGTGATGTCTTCATATATAACAAGACGGTTGTTTTTATCATAGTCCTTGCTGCCAGTTCTGAGTAGCCTGCTCTGGCTTTCCACTCTAAATTGCTTTTTATGCCATTGTATAATAAAGGGAGAATGTTTCATTTTCTTCCAGATTTTTCAAGAGAGAATTATAGAGAAACAATTGCAAGGGTTACGAGGAAATTGCTATGTAAGTTCAGCCACTCCTGTAGCTAAAAAGTACCATGTCATGCTTTAAATGTGATACAAAGATGAGAAGTGTGTTTTATTTACTTCTAGTTCTTAGATTTAAGCTTTGCAGAAATAAAACTTTCGTTAATTTTAAGCGTGTTTTCCTGTCTGATGATAACTTCTATTTCTACCAATTACAGGTTACATTCTTGATAATTCAGAAGATGACACCAAGTCTTTATTTCTAATAATAAAGGTAAACTTCTAATTTGCAATAATTAAGGCAAGATGACTAGTTCTGCAAAATAATCACTCTGGTCCTCTTTTTCCTTCCACAGATTATCAGTGATGTTTTGCAGTTTCAAGGTTCTCACAAGCATGAGTTTGACTCACGCTGGAAAAGCTTTAATTTAGTGAAAAAGTCAATGGAGAACAGGGTCAGTGAATTTGCTTTGTAAAGTTTGGGCGAGGGATGGAAACGGTTCCTAAATAGTGAAATCTAAACCCAGTGATGTATTTTTTTCACAGCTTCAAGGAAAGAAACAGCATATCAGAGCCTTGCTGATCGACAGGGTCATGTTGCAGCATGAGGTAATACTTCCCCTTCAATCCTCACTAACTACTTAGCTTTAACAACTGATTTGCATAGTTTGCTAAATGCCAGCATAACAATAATCCTGCACTACTGTTTTTCTATGTGTGAAATGTAGAAACAATCTGTTCTGTATTTGTATTCTGTATTAATTTAGCTGAGAACACTAACCATGGAAGGCTGTGAATATAAAACTTCCCACCAGGAGCTGATCAGAGATCTTTTGTGCTTGTCCACGAGTTCATATGGTCAGGTAAGGAACAACCCCTTTTAAACTGAAATATGTGGAGTGTTTTGTTCATCTCCTCAAGAGGTGGTGTTCTACATCTTTTATTCTAGCTGTTCGCTTTTCAAGTGATCTTGGGAAAAAATACTGTTTCTGGCAGCATAAAGAATTTCCTTTAACTTTGTCACTGTTCTCAAATAAATGCCAGATACAAGAAGTAGCTTTTTATAAACAGCTGTGAGCAAAGACGAGGTGCTTGCAACCTTCTACAAATCATTTTGTTCCTGTGCACAAGTAGTTGAAATGGATGAGGATGTTGGTTCTGTGTGGTTGATGTCTTGTTTCACAAGATTTTCTAGCAATGTGTCTCTTCCTACAGGTCAGAAGCAAAGCCCAGCAAGCATTCTTCACAGCTCTGGGAACATACAACTTCTGTTGCAGAGATATCATCCCCTTAGTGTTGGAGTTCTTGCGTCCTGACCGGCAAGATGTCACTCAGAAGCAATTTAAAGTACTGTCTCACCTCTTTTTGTGTCTGTCTTTGAAAGTGTTTTTCTAGGAGTATTTTTCATGGTGAGAGTGGGATTTGCTTGTTTATCAGTGTGATACTTCATGGCATATAGCTTATGCATGACTAGTGTGAGGGATTTTTTGTATTAGTTCTGTTGTCAAGAGAAATTCTGTGTTTATATATATTCCTTATCTCACTGTGTGATCATGTATTACCAAAGTGTGTGTTAACACCTATTTTTAAATCACAAAATGGAAATGGAGAAGCTACAGTCAAGGTGGTAAAACTTGTGAATCATGTCTATAAATCAGAAATCAGTCAGCCATTCTGTGGATAAATTAATTGGCAGGGCTTCCACTCTCACTAAATGAAGAGGATTCTGTGAAAAGTCTTTGCTGTTTTGAATGTTTAGAGGACATTTTAGCTCTTTGGTAATGTGCAGATGAGTTCTTCTGTGTGGGTGCATGCTTATGTCAATATCACACATGAACAGTGCTCTAACCTTCTAAAACTCCACATTTTATTTCTTAGGGTGCCTTATATTGTCTTCTTGGAAATCACAGTGGAGTGTGTTTGGCAAATCTTCATGATTGGGATTGCATTGCACAGACATGGCCAGCAATCGTCTCCTCTGGGCTTAGCAAAGCCATGTCATTGGAAAAACCATCCATAGTTAGACTCTTTGATGACCTGGCAGAAAAAATCCATAGGCAATATGAAACAATTGGATTGGATTTTGCAGTAAGTGACAGATTGTTTGGTGTTGACATCTTGGACTGTGAGAATGTTTGATAAAATAAATGCTCAGGACTGGTGTATATTGTCTGAGTTAGCGTTCTGATGCCAGTCATCAACTTTTATGCTTAATGAAATCCGAAAGTTGATACTTCTATTGATTTTAAAATAGAAAAAAACCCTATGTACTTGTAGAAATAATTCTGCTGTGTGAACACTAGAAGCTGTGTTCCCTACTTCAGACTTGTTTGCATGGACAGGGACATTCTCTACTCTGCTTATTTCAAAACAGAGATATTAAAAACTTGTAAGTTGATGCTCAGTCCCAAATCTTTGCCTTCTCTGTCAATAGGTTCCAGAAAAATGCATGGAGGTAGCTGTTATGCTGCAAAAGTCAGGACATCCAAGTTCAGACTTCCCAGGTCTTGTTTCAGAGGAAATTCAGTTGGGAATTCAGCGACAGAAGGAGAAAAATGCTGAGGCTCTGCGGTGAGTTCAGCTGTCCTCAGCGCCAGCTTGCACTCCCTCATGTTTACTGCACATTAACTGGCATGTTTGAAAGTGGCTGAAGTAAAAAATCCAGAATGTCTAAGGATTGGTGGGGTGGATCTTCTCTCCTGACTTGGCAGCCTCTGTCTTCTGCACTCTTCCTCACTCCCCTCCTTTTGTTGAAGAAGTTTTCCTCTATTTTCCATTGGATCCCTCAGTACCATTAGGTTGATGATTCCTTCTTTTTCCCTCAGAAACTATGAAAATTTGGTTAACATGCTGCTGGACTGTGTGGAACAAAGAAACCTGTAAGCTTTCCTTTTTGTACATGAGGGTGGTTTTGGGGTGGATTGGAGGTGACTACATGAATAAATAGCCATGGTGTCCAGGAGTGCAGTTAGCATGGGCTTGAATTCATTTTCCCTGGGAGCCTGATTTGTTAATACAAGGCATCATCACATCTTGGAGTTAGAGCTTTTTCCTTAATTACTTTGGCCTGTTACTATGGTTTCTGGGAAAAAAAGCTCTGATTCTGTCGAATACTGACATCCAAATAGATTTTAATTGGTACCATAATACTTGTGTTTAAAACTTAGAAAAAAATATCCCTACAGGTCGTATTTTACAGTGAAATGCCAAGATGAAAAAGGCACCATTAACTGAATGTCTGAGGTTTTTGTGTGTTCCCACAACACTGGAGGGTTCCCTAAATTACAGTTAAGTTTTTTGATTATAGCAGTGGCACAGAAAATGTTAGTTTAAATGTCTTTGCATCACCTTAATACATATAATAATTTCTGAGCAAAACCAGTGCATGCAACTGTGGTATTTCCACTCCGTTTTGAATATTGGATCTTCTTTTAGGCCCTGGAAGTTTGAGCACATAAGCATTGGCTTTCTGTCTCTGCTCCTGAGGGATGACAGGATACTGCCTGTCCGTGCCATCAAATTCTTTGTGCAGTGTCTCAACCATGATGCAATTGTAGTTCGAAAGGTAAACCCAAAAGAATTATTTCTTCTTGGTTTGCAGCTATTTGACTTTTAGATCAGGTGATTGTGGGGGTTTGCTGGGATAAAGCACAAAAGCTGAAGTGTAACTCCCTCCTCCTCTTCCAACCACACACACATAGACAAAATTCCTAATCCAAGACGATGACAGTCTTGGCAGTGCTGTAGCGTGACATATGTAAAGTGTGTAAACTGTGAAAATGTGGGATGTACCCATTCCTTCTTATTTATTTCATGGTTCTTTTTCAGAATTGCCTTTGCAGATGGCTCCTTTCCCCACCTGCAGATTGTTACTTGAAGTGTTTTATTTGTTCTGCTTGTTGCCTCAGTGAGGCTCAAAACTAACAGTTACAGACTTTTTTTTCCTCCAAAAAAGAATATTAAAACAATATTAAATTAAATTAAAATGATTCGTAGGAAGCCTTTACTGGGCAATAAACTAAGGCATGTCTTGTATCCCCTGAAATGTCCAGGATCACTTCTTAATGGGCATGACCAAGCTCACCCCAGTGTTGACTGGGTTTTGAGGGATGGTGAGATGATTAGCCACATCCTTCTGGAGGAGAAGTGTATGGAATGGATCCATTAATGCCCATTTCTTCCATGTAGGTGGCCATCTCTGCTGTGGCTGGGATTCTGAAGCAGCTTAAGAGAACACACAAGAAAGTGCCCATCTGCCCTTATGAAATAAGTAGGTTTTATTTAATATAAGAAATGTCTTGCATTTATCCTAAAAATGTTCTTAAAAGCTTTTCTGGTTAAATTAAATATGGAATTACAAACTTTACATTTCTCTCTGCTGGTTCATGTCCTAAGCAAATAGGTGTATTTGCCTCTCCTTTGCCCTTCCTTTCCTTTGTTCTCTCCCTTCTCTTCCCACCCCCCTCCCCTCCGGATTTGACTGGGGGGACTGAGACAGGAAAGCTCTTTAGAGTCTTTTAGTAAGTCATGATAACATTTGCTGAGAATGTAAATGACCAAGCTTGATAGAGTATAAATTTCTCTTGGACCAGGTGGAAGCCCAAAGCCTTCCAGCATCCAGGCTGGTGACAGACCGGATAACCAGTGGCTGCACTACAACAGTCAGAGCTTACCAAAGACTAAGGAAGCTTGGGAATCCTGTTGTTTTGTGGAGAAAACACACTGGGGATATTACACTTGGCCTAAGTGAGTAACACTAAGCATTAAGATAGGGTCGGGAGAGACAGCAGAGAAAAAAAAAGCCCTGTGGGAAGTCAAATAATTAATGAGGTTTAATTTGTTTAAATTGAGCTGTATTTTTGTCTTTAATATTCAGAACTATGACCGTTTATGCTCCAGTTGAGCATCAACCAAAGCTTGGGAGAAGGAGAGGTGAGCTGACAGAGGTAAGGGTTGCAGTTTTGTGGGGTTTTGATACTACTTCTCCTTGCTTTTTTACAATACTCCCCACAGATTATTGTGGGGATCTCTCTAAACCTAAATCCCCACAAGACACTTTAAACCATATTTTTCTACTTCTGCTTGTGTCATCATGCAAGAAGAAATTATCATTTTAATGTATAGCAGCTTTTCTGTCAGAGATTGTAGAATAATTGTATTAATGAGCACTTTTGTGCCCTTTCACATCATTACCAAAGTTGAGAATGAGATAATTAACAACAGGGGGAAGGACTGATTTGTGGGGGTTGTGCTACTGAAAGTCATTAATGAAAATAATCAGGAGTCTTGAAAAACATCAATATTCACTTTAAAGTGAGGAGGAAATGGATAACCAAAGCATGATTTTTGCCAAAAAAAGGAACAAAATTTAACCTAGGGCATGGCAGAGATTGGGATATCACTGTGACCACCTCACAGCTAATTCTTTTTTCTTATTCCTGTTCCAGGCAGAACAAATTATATATGATCACTTTTCTGATCCCAAGTTTGTGGAGCAGTTAATCAAATTTTTGTCTTTAGAAGACAGAAAAGGAAAGGACAAATTCAATCCTCGCAGATTTTGCCTCTTCAAGGTAACTCCAGTTCAATAACTAAATTGCTTCCATTTTGTAGACAATTACCTGAGTGTGGAAAAACCACAAGCTGCTGTTGCAAAATGTTGATTTTTAAAGCTGCACTGAGTAATCCTATTAATTCTCTCTTCTGGTTAACCACTTAGGGAAACATATTTAGAGCAGTATAATAGTCTGTGGGACACTGGTGCATATTTTTGTTAAAAAAGGCAGGGTAATTTCACTTTCTGCGTATTCAAATCTCAAACACTTCACAGTCTTACGTTGTTCGTAGGGAGACAGTGGTGTAGATAATTCCTGAAGACACTTTTCCCTCTTGTTTTCCAGGGCCTTTTCAGAAACTTTGATGATGCCTTCTTGCCTGTTCTTCAGCCCCACTTAGAGCAACTGGTTGCAGACTCCCATGAGAGCACCCAGAGATGTGTAGCTGAAATTATAGCTGGCTTAATAAGAGGTTCTAAACACTGGACCTTTGAGAAGGTGCTGAAATAGTATTTTTGAGTCATTCTTGCAAATTAAGGAGTAATTTTGACTTACCCAATGTGAAGTTGAGGGATTTTAATGTCACTCAGATGACACATTAGAAAGGACTGGAATCACTTCCTTAACAAAACAATTATAAAAAACATTTGAAAGTATCTGGGCTGGATTTGAGATCCTTAAATAGAAAAGTCTTGTGTTTTGCCTTTTTGCTGGGCAGGTGGAAAAACTTTGGAAGCTTCTCTGTCCATTGCTTCGAACAGCTTTATCCAACATCACAGTGGAAACATATAATGACTGGGGCACATGCATAGCAACCTCCTGTGTAAGTATAAAGCTATACCCACTATGGGCTAAGATTCCTGGAGTGAACTGGTGTGTGGGAAGCAGGGTCAGTGACAGGCCACAAGTGTCTTGGCTCAATAATTCTTTCAAATCACTCAGCAAAACTGTGGTTTTCAGCCAGTGTCCTGGCAACTGATTAGCAGAATTCAGACATGGTTATTCATATATGTCAAAAATAAAGCTAAAATTCCTTTTATTCTGATTGTATTTACCAAATAATTAAGACTGTGTATAGTTTAATTTGGTTTTCCTTCTATTGATGTTCATTGTGAAAAGATATTGAGTGCTGCACTTGCTTAATCTATTATAATTATATATACAACTATATATATAATTTATAAACCCAAGGGAAGCAAAGAAAATCTCTGTCAAAACTTGCCTTGTTTATACCTTATTTTATACATTATTTACGTTGTAAAAATCCCAAATTTGCTTATGTCTCTTCTCCCCATTCCTTTTCAGGAGAGCAGAGATCCTAGGAAACTGCACTGGTTGTTTGAATTGCTGTTGGAATCTCCATTGAGTGGTGAAGGAGGATCATTTGTAGATGCCTGGTAAAGTTGATTTAACTGTTTTATTGTGGCTTAATAAAGAAGGAAGAGCATGGATAAGGTGTATTGAGAGGATGCTGTGCCATCTGGCTTGTAGGGGCAGGGAACAAAGGCACTGCTTTTGCCAGTTAGCTTTCTCCACACACTGGCAGGTTCTTCATGATGATTTTAAAATCTAATTCAATCTAAATAAAAGAATGGGAAGGTTTGGAGCTGACATTACACCAGTACTGTTGTTTCACCATGTAATTTTTACCCATCCTTGCATGCAACTCCCTCAAAGGCGCTTCGGCGCATTGACACACGTGCACATTCCCAGACAAGGCTTGGGAAGGGACTAGGGAGGGGAGGAACCATTTTGTGTGACTAAAGCTAAGCTGTTCTGATTTCCAGCCGACTTTATGTGCTGCAAGGTGGCCTTGCCCAGCAGTAATGGAGAGTGCCAGAGCTGCTGCACAGATTGCTCAAGTACCTGGAACCCAAACTCACACAGGTTTACAAGAACGTCCGAGAGAGAATAGGAAGGTCAGTGTTCTTCTCTGCTGTTCTTGTGGGGTTTTAACTCTTCATTTTATTTAGGTATTTAGATATTTTATTAGGTATTTAGATACCCAGTTGAGTATCTAAATAATTACACTGAAAAGCATTAATACTGGTAAAATACATTAGATAAATTATTAACAGACTTGTTTCAGAAACTTCAGGTGACTTCTCTATCTTTGTCTTTGTATTCATAGAAACCCAGAGTGGTTTGGGTTGGAAGGACCTTAAAGGTCATCTCATTCCACCCCCCGCCATTGGCAGCGACACCTTCCACTAGCCCCTTGCTCCAAGCCCCATCCAGCCTGACCCTGAACACTTCCAGGGATGGGCCAGCCACAGCTGCTCTGCTCTGGACAGTGCCAGTGCCTCACCAATTTAGTGTTCATGGCCCATTATGTTTGTCAGATATCTCTAAAGCTCTTAAACCTCCCCCCTCTTCTCCCCCAAAAAAGCCCACAAAACCCCCACAACACCCACCTTGCATCCAAAAACTAGTAGCACAACCCAGAATTAGTGTGTCTAAGCCTTAATAAGCCATACACACACAAGAATCCTTGTGCCAGTGCCTCACCAATTTAGTGTTCATGGCCCATTATGTTTGTCAGATATCTCTAAAGCTCTTAAACCTCCCCCCTCTTCTCCCCCAAAAAAGCCCACAAAACCCCCACAACACCCACCTTGCATCCAAAAACTAGTAGCACAACCCAGAATTAGTGTGTCTAAGCCTTAATAAGCCATACACACACAAGAATCCTTTAGAGAGTGTTCTAGTGACTTAAAAACTAGTTGCAGATCATACAAACTAGTTGCACATCAGTTTGGAGGAGTGGAGGGTTGTACCTGAGTCATTGTCTAGTCCTGCTTGATTCAAATGCCTACAAAGGGTGGTTTGAAGAACGTTTGGTTTTAAGTAACTTGGAAGTGGGGAGGAAATTTTCTGTAAATATTAAACTTCCAAGGTCACCAAATTGATCTTGGATCACTTGTAGTTCACAGATCACTGTGTTGTCCAGACAGGAGTTGTGCTAACTGCGTGTTCTTGCTTTGTTTGCTTTTCTAGTGTGTTGACCTACATATTCATGATAGATGTTTCCTTGCCAAACACTGCCGCAACGAAATCTCCTCGTGTCCATGAATTTACTACCCGCATACTTGAACATCTTAAACCCCTCATGGAAGCAGATGAAGAAATTCAGAATCATGTTATGGAAGAGAATGGAGTTGGTGAACAAGATGAGAGAACTCAGGGCATTAAACTCTTGAAAACTAGTGAGTTCATGAGGTGAAGAATGAGAGGGGTTTTAGGATACTGTCTAGTTGCAGCTGCTTAATCTATTGAACAACACCTGATCTGTTGTTTTGGGGTTGAGATTTATAAAGTCACTTTAAGGGTCAATATGACCACTCTAATGTGCGAAAATCTCAAAGGGGAGTCTTGCAATAAATTTGGTCTGTAGCTTGCTTGGGGATTATTACTATTTCTTATGTTAATTGGTGGTTGTTTCTCCTTATATAAACCAGTTCTGAAGTGGCTGATGGCAAGTGCAGGACGGTCTTTCTCTACAGCTGTCACAGAGCAACTCGAACTGTTACCTTTATTTTTCAAGGTATATTCTTGCAGTTCTCCTTTATTGCTTTATCTAGATAATACTTTTTAAATCTAACATAATGAAAGTTACTTATTGACTTGTGTGTGTGTGTATGTATATGTATATATATGTGTGTA
>NW_008651146.1:0-10079 GCF_000695815.1 Acanthisitta chloris
ACTTGTGAGGATCCAAGCAGCTAAACACACTTCTAACCATTTCCTCTCAGATTTCAGGGTGGCTATTTGGCTTCCTATCTCTGTCTATCAGCTCTAGAGTCCTGTTGTCCTGAGGACAACCTGTCCTAGTATTATAAACTGAGGCAAAGAAGGTTTTAAATTCCTCAGGCTTTTTCTCATCTTGGGTCACTCTGTTCCCTCCCATGTCCAACAAGGAATGAAGGTTTTCCTTGCCCTTCCTTTTGCTTTGATGTATTTATAGAAACACTTTTTGCTATCCCTGACAGAAGTGGCCAGATTTGATTCAAATTGTGGCTTTGTCTCTAAATTTCTTTCTACAGGACCTGACTATATTCTGGAAGTCTTCTTGAGCAGCCTGCCCTTTTTTCCAGAGTGGGTAAGCTCTCTTTTTTTTCATAATTTCCTGTAAAGTCTCCCTGTCCAGCCAGGCTTGGATATTTCTGAACTCTTTTTGAGTAGCCTGAGCTTTTTTCCAGAGTTGGTATACTCTTTTTTCATAATTTCCTGCAAAATCTCCCTGTTCATCCATGGTGGCTGTCTTCCCCACCTTACGGCACACCAGGACAGCTGCTCCTGCGCCTTCAATACTTCCTTCTTGAAGCATGTCCATCCCTCTTGGACCGCTTTGTTTCCAAGGGCTGTTTCTCAGGGTACACTTTGAACCAGAATTTTGAGCTGGCCAAAGTCTGCCCTTCGGAAGCCCAGGGTAAGTTCTTCAGAATCATGGCCTTTGGCTGGTTTACATAAATATATAATAAAAATATGATAACAGGCAGTGCAAGTAGTTACCTAACCATCAAAGTGCCGAAGTTCTACGGTGGTGATCTGTGTACAGTATTGGAAAGCCACATTACCAAATGTTAAGTTCCTAAACCTGGAAAAGAATTTTCAGTACCTGTTGCTAAGTCAATAGGCAGTATTCTGATGTTGCTTTTCTGACAGGGAGAGGGTCACAGCATAATTGCTTTGTGTGCTTTCTCTTTAAATGGGGGAAAAATCAGCTGGGAAGTTAAAAATGAATTAGTAGCTTTTCACTGTAGGCAAGAAACGTTGTGACAAGTGTAGCAGAATAAAAAAAATACTTTGAAACTCTGAAAAAAGTGTGAAGTATAGAATAACTTTAATAAAAATATATCTATTTGAAAGCCTTTTGTGTTCAATGTCTTAGCCAGTTTCTTCTTTAGCTGGAGCAGGGAGTTAAGTATTTTAGAAAGTCGTATAAGCTTAAGGTGTTTTTACTTCCTATATTTTTTCTGCAGACTTTATATTTAAACAGATGTGGAACTCTGAGAAGTGTTGATTATAAAAAAATGAAGTGGTTTACAGAGTGAGACACAATGTTCTGATATGTTAAAAATAATACAATCAAAATTGGTATTTGAATAACTGCTGACTGTAGAGTAGGAAAAAAATACTATAGTGCTGAACTCAGTGCCTCAAGGTCCATCTGACATGGTATGCCAAAAGGCAGCTGTATCTTTTTGTGGTGGGGTTCTATACCAAGGTGGAAGGGGAGAGATTTAAATGGATTGGCAGAAGAGTCAGGATTACTAATGGCAGCACAGGTTACCTTCAACACTCAATAAACCTTGTTGTCAACCGGTGTTGAAAGCATTTTAGAACTACAGTGACTTTCACTGGTTACTATTGAGTTTACAAGACACAGTGCTGCAGTAGGTTCTTCAATATGCTGACTTTTGCTGGCAGCTTACTAAAATTAAGAGCAAAGAAGGTTTAAGATGCTTTAATATGAAGGTAACAAGTTGTGTTGTAAAGCATTTAATACTGTTGCAGGTGTGGATTGACAGGATTGTAGGCTGGAGGCATTTATTTATGAAAACGGAGCTGATACAT
This sequence comes from Acanthisitta chloris, assembly GCF_000695815.1. Taxonomy (NCBI): domain Eukaryota; kingdom Metazoa; phylum Chordata; class Aves; order Passeriformes; family Acanthisittidae; genus Acanthisitta; species Acanthisitta chloris. The sequence continues at coordinate 1,876 of NW_008651146.1, forward strand.
CCTTACCACTGTGAGGTTTCTCATCTTTCTTGCCAGTGTCAGGTGTCTACATTTGGTGTACAGTGAGCTTGTCCACAGGTGATGTTTGCCCTGGTTTTTGACCTTCATGGTAAGCATCCCCAAAATATAGGAGATTTTTTTTTTATAACAAACCATAAGTGTCTGGATTCATCTTTTATTTTTATTTTTTTATTTTCTGAGTGACGCTTGAGAAATAGACGTGATAAGGTGCTGGTGTGTGATTAGAACTTACATAGTTTCACATGGGTATTACAGGCAATAAATGCTACAAAAGGAAATGCCTGAGAAAATATTAATGATGAGACAGTCTTCATTAGCAATTCAGAATGGAGCTGTTATTTGAAAAGAGTGAATTTTACTCTGGAACAATTAATGCAAAGTGAATATGTTATTCTGAATTAGCTGCATTTCTACCCAGGAATGTGTTTTCATACTTCGTTTTCAGGACATGTTGCAACATCTCTCAGCTAAATTTCTGTTGAATTTTGCATGTAGAAAGTCCTATCTAATAATTTGGTGCGGATTGATATCGTTAAGACGTTCTGTAATTACACAGGACATCATCAAGTTCCCACAACACTTTTTTTTTAAACCTTGGTGAATGCTTCAACCTGTTCTGCATGAGTACGGTCCCTTCAGCTAGAAATGAAGCTGCTAATACTGGCTTGCTCAAAACAAAATAAATGAATCCATTGCCAATAAATACATAGCTAAGTAGTAGGACAATGAGATGTTTATATAGTTACCTACTTCAAATTGCTGCTAAATAGATTAATATTTGCTATATTAGCAAATGAGTAAAATACAAAACTTACACATTGCTATGCCTACATATACTAAACTTGCATTTATTTTTTTTTTTTCTCGTACAGGTTGGTGCTGTAGCTTAATTCTTATTATTCATACAGGTTTTGTTTAGGGAAGCCTTTATCTGTAAGTTTGAAAACGCTTTTTTTTCCTACTTCAGTAAATTTCAGGGAAATAATCAGATGAAGCTTCTCAAAATTAAAATAAATGGTGTGGGTTGTTTTTATATATAAAAGGATTTTTCCAGATAATTATGTACTATAATAATCTATTATTATATGTCATACTTAATGCTGTTAGCATGCTGATAACACAAAGAAGTGGTATTTGACTTCCTTCATGATGTTTCTAAAGTGCTTTCGTGCCAAGCACAATTCCAGCACTGCTAGTACTTCTACCTGGTTGCTACAGAAGTATTCCCAGGAAGGACTGTTTTTTTAATGTCAGTATTTTATATCTTCCATCATAAAGTACCAGTGCAGTTGTTACCCTTGAGATTTTTTTTAACCCTGATGCAATTTGTTGAAGCTATATAATAAACATGATTTCTGCCATATAAATCCATTAAATTATTACTGTTCATTAGCAGGCAAGATGTTGGAATTAGCTACTGTGAAATTCAACATGGAGTTTGTGTCTGTTATGCAGACTCTTGTCTAGCAAATGCTGCTCTGAAGCCTTTTGAGTTAAGTAACAAGCTCTGATTTATTTATTTTATTTTTGTAGATGGAGATTATGTCCATATGGTAGATACCAAGCTGTGGAAGATCAAAAGTCGATCTTCCATTTAGTGTTTAAATAGCAAGAGTTAAACAAAATTGGATGAATAGCTGGGTTAAGCATATGGCATATGTTCAAAGCTGTTATCCCATTCTTGAGAGTTCATTCTCTTCTTGTGATCAGAGGACAATAGAATGAATCAGGGAAATGTTCTAAGTATAGATAATTACTCAGTTTGCTAAATGCTCAAGATTATATCACAGTCAGCAATTTTGCAGCAGTTGATGGGATTGTACTCTGATTTTACTCTTATTTGTAACTCACATTTAGTATTTAGGCTTTTTGTTTGGTTTGTTTTCAGCAGTCTTCAGAACATCCCAGCATTTACATGGGGTTTCTGTATGTTTTCAAGGTCAGTAGGCATATGATACAAATTGGGCTGGAAGTGGCACTGGGAAATCCAATCCTCACTCCTAATTTCAGTGAGGTATCTCTTGTTTAGTACAAAATCAACCTTAAGACATCAGGTTTCTTCATTCCATTACGAACTTACTAGCTTAGTGTCTCCTGGTCAAATTGTCACTGCTAGTAGTGTGAGCAGAGTCTGGAAGACTTGCCAAGTGGGAGGCATCTTGCAGTTCCAGAGAGCATTCTAGGAAAATCTGTCTGAACATGCCTTATTTCCATGGCAGGACAGCCTTGGAGCACATGGGTTATAACACTGGAGTTCTGTCACGTAATGCAACTGCTCTCAGGCTGTACATAGGTTCATTGAGCAGTTGAGCTGCTTGGTTTTTGGAGATCCATAGTGCTGCTGCTTATTTTGTCACTTAAAGCTTGCACAGTCCTACAGGTTCTCTTGTTTTTCCTGTACTACATCTGTGAATTGGGTTAACAATGGGAAGAACAATGCTTGATATGTTGTTGTTGGCCAACAAGGGGTCTGTATTCTTAAGGATTTTGCCTTCTCTTAAGAAAGCAGGTGGTAATCCTTTTTGTCAGCTGCTCTATAATGTTATCTGGTCTTTGCTGTGTGTTTTGGTGCTGGAGGGAACTGGGGTGTACTGTAATGAGTGACATGGTAATGGCACTATACTGGGACACTGAGAAGGTATGCACTGAAACAATGCTCTTCAAGTTGTTTTCAGATGATGTGCCCATTGCCTGGAATGAGGCAGGAGAACAATCGTGTGCTTGTGAGTGAGCCCACTGTATCATGGGATGCACTAAAAGCTCACAAGAAAGAGCAGCATTCTTGGAGATAAGAAAGAATCTTGCCCTGGCACTGAAGCAGAACAGCCAGAAAAACAGCTAGATCAGATAACTGTCTTGAAACAGATTGCTTTTTCTCTAATACCATGCTCTTTCTTTAGGGTTGTCATTCATGCTCAAAGTTTTCATCAAAACCATGTCAATCACACTATCTCACTTCTAAAATCAAGGATTAGCGATTTCCCACCCTCCCTTTACAGAATATAGCAGCTCTTTGCAGCTTACTGCTCCCTTTAGTTGTTGCTGGAAACAGTTTCTGTCAAGTATAGGAAGAATGATCTCCAGAAGAAATTGGTCTCCTGGAAACAAATACACCTAAAACGTATAAAACATCCAATAGATCAAAGCAAGTACAAAAGCAAGTACAGCAAGTGCTTAGTGGTCTTAATGCATATTTGATCATATTTGTTAGCCATTTATTAACCATAATCAAATTAATAAATCTCTACCCTGTATATGCTTTAAGGACATTTACCCAACAATGCATTTAGATAGAATTCATGCCAACCCATGAAGTTCTTACTTGTGCTTTTTGTGTCCTATGGGATATTGCATTTATTGCAGTGGATGAGGAATGTATCACTGCTTAGGATCTTATGGAAAAATAATAGCTCTGCCTTAGAGGGGCAGTACTTGCATATATGAAAAGCATTTTGGATCAAGTGAAAACATCTGCTTCTATGTGATTATAAGTTTTCTCAAACTTTTTGGAAAGGTGTTTGGGTCATTCTATAAATGGAGTCTCTCAAACTAGTATTTTGAAGGAAAAATGATGTATTCTGCCCATTGTTATGTTCACTGACAGGATTTTTCTGTGGTAAGACTAAGTTAAATCTGAGAGTTGTTTTTACTTTTAATTTATGAGTAGGTTATTTAGAATCTTAGAATTTAAGGGTTGGAATGGACCTTACAGATCATCTAGTCCCAAGGCCTCCTGTTATGGGCAGGGCTACCTCCTCACTAGATCAGGTTGCTCAAGGCTTCATCCAGGCTGGTCTTGAACGGAACGCTGGAGCAGCCACCACGTCCCTGGGCAGCCTGTGCCAATGTCTCATCACCCTTAGAGTAAAAAACTCTTTTCTAATATCTGACCTAAACTTCCTCTCCTTCAGTTTGAACCCGTTACTCCTTGTCCTATCACTGCAGTTCCTAACAAAGATTCCCTCTCCAGCTCCCTTGTAGGCCCTTCAGATATTGAAAAGTTGCTATGAGGTCTCCATGCAGTCTTCTCTTCTCCAGGCTGAACAGCCCCAACTTCCTCAACCTGTCCTCAGAGGGGAGATGCTCCAGTCCTCTTATCAACTTTGTGGCCCTCCTCTGGATGGGCTTCAGCTGAGGTCTTGCCAAATATCAGAGCCTTAACTTAAATAACAAAGACCTTTTTCTTCTTCAAACTCTTCATATTTGTTAGACTTGAGTTGTGTAGTGGATTCTTTTCAAAGATCTGTGCTTTAAGGTGCTACTTTACTATGTAAAATTCTTGAGATGTCAATACCGGAAATTTTTCTCAAACTGACTTTAAGAGGTTTAATATCTGTTTCCTTGGTTTTGTGCGTTGAATTATTTTTGGGTTTGGTTGGTTGTTTTCTTTCTTTTTGGTTTTACAGACCTGCTCTTTTCTATGTGTTGGTTTCCCAAGTACTCATGAGCAAGAGCATGGTGGTGAGCCATACAATTCATGACCACCTTTTCTGTTTGGCTGTACCACAGCCTTTCTCCATGAGTTGTAAGGCTGTATGCCATGCCCTGTCCCTTATGGGGCTGTGCATACTGAAAATATATCTAGTGCAGACACTGTATGTGAAAGTGTCTGTTGTGTAAGTGGTGTGCTGCAAATGTACTATCATTGTATATCATTTTCCTTGCTTGGATCTTAACAGAGTTCTGGGGAGTGACTTCTGTGATTGAACGAGTCTACCTCTGGCTGTTCTCTTCGCACAGAAGTTTCTCAGTCTTATGCAGGGGATGGAGCTGTAACTATTCTTCATGTATCCAGAGAATCACAGAATATCCTGAGTTGGAAGGCACCCACAAGAATCACTGAGTTCAGCTCCTGGACTGGAAATTTCATGATTGGGCAATTAGCTTTGTCTTAACTTTGTCATCTTATTGTGGGTAGTGCACAAACTGAGCAAGTACATCCAAAAGCAGAATCACTGTAGAAGCAAGACTTTTATAATTAAGTGGCACAAATTTCATTTTGATAGAATCTGGAATGTAAATGAATCTTGGGTATAGAAAAATCCCCTTTTATTTGAAAATCTGTCTCAAGATTGTAAGCTCAATAGAAACACTGTAATGAAAACTGTTCCAGTATGTTTGTTATCTGTTTGGCTAATGTGTGCCACTGAGGAAATGCATGTAATAGCTTCTGTGGTTGTGCACAGGGTCTGCTGTACTTTGAGCAGGTTATGGTTGCATCTGTTTCCTCTGATACAGGAGTGTGTTTGTAATGTATATTTGTACATTACGATGTATAAGTGTCAGTTTATTGTAAATAAGATGCATAAAATATTATAGCTATAAAAGCAGTAAGGTGATCTTTTATACACACACACATACCATGTATAATTTATAAACCTATTTATGTCTTGTCCTTCTCCAAAAGGGGAAAATTCATTATATTAGTCTTTCTCAGCCTTTGTGCTTCTTCTAAAGGAAGAAACATAAGTTTCTGTATTACCTTTGCATCAGATGCAGCTATGCTAGGTAGGTTGTTGGACCCTTTTATTATCATTTATGATGTTATGTGTATACTTGAGTCACATGCTGATTGTACAGCCATAATGCTGTATGCTGCTAGCACATGTTTCCAAGCATGCATACTCAACCCACATCACATACACCTTTGGAGTTGTAGCCAGTAATTTTGTGTCCTTCAAGTTTATCTAAAACTTGAAAACATGCCTTGTTGTGCTAATAAAACCTGTGCAACACTTGGACCATGTTTGCAAAGTTATTTTTAATTGTGAAGAAAATGAGAGCTATTTCTTGTATCCTCTTCTGACAGATACACAGCACATGTCACTTGGATTCTCTGTTCTTATTACTTATACAGCCAGCCTTGGGTGAACATGATGGAAGGACAGGCAGCAATCTAGGATGACAGGAATTCAAGAAGACAGTGAAAATTAAAGGTTTGGGTTTCTGACAGGCATCTTCTGAATCTTGCTGAAGTAATGTAAGACGTTACTGCCTCTGAAAGAGATGGTAATCAACTCTTGCCAACTGTTCCTCTGCTCTAACTAGAGACTGCCATTTCCCTTGCAGGGGAGCAGAACATTAGTCATAGAATTGTAGAACAGCCCAGGTTGGAAGGAGCCTGAAAAGATCATCTGGTCCCACCTTCCCTGGGAAAGGAAACCTAGATGAGACTATCTTAGGCCCTGTCCAATTGCATCCTGAAAACCTCCAGCAATGTGGACTCTGTCATGTCTCTGGCGAGTTTGTTCCAGTGATTGATTGTTCTCAAATAATCTGTCTGCATAGTGACTTTGTAGGATATACCTGCAGCTTCAGGGGTGAAAAAGGTGCTATACTGGAGTGGGAATGGAGGTAGCAGAAAGATGAGCAAGAGTTCCCTTGTGCTGCTCTGATGGTGGCAGGAGGCTGTGTTGGCCTGCTGTGGGCAGCGGTATTGGAAACTGCTGGGAGGGCCTGTGTCAGTGCCCTCAGAACACTTCTCTAAAAGTTGCAATCTTTTCTCATTTTAGACAACAGAACCACAGCCCATGTGTTATCCTTGGTTTTAAAAAAACTTCCAAAATTCTGTGGTTTAATTTTACATGTAGTTTCCTTGTATTTCTATTTTTATTACCAATATAGTATATAAAGAAACAGATTCAGCCATGAATATTGCCTTGGTTTTGCAATAGATTATTACATTTACGTCCAGATAAATTTAATTTTTTTCCTTAAAGATCATAGAATAGTTTGGGTTGGAAGGGACCTTTAAAGGTTGTCTAGTCCAATCCTCCTGCAACGAGCAGCAATGTCTTCAGCTAGATTAGAGCTCTGTCCAATCTGACCTTGAATGGTTCCAGGGATGGGGCATCTGCCACCTATGGGAAACTTGTGCCAGTGTTTCACCACCCTTATCATAAAACCAATTCCTTTTATCTAGTCTGCTATTAAGATATTAAGGTTTCTATTCTTTTTATAGCTGTTGTATAAATTACTTTAATTGAAGAACAATAGGCAAAACTTGTGTTCACTCATTTTACTCGTACACTAAAAATTGTAGAAGGTTTTGCCATGAATTAACTGAGTTGCTGAAAGTGTAGTATTTTATTTCTGCACAATACAGCTGTTGTATACCTTTAGTGGAGATTGTTTTGCAATCTGATTCTTGTTCTTATCCTTTGTTCTTACCCTTGTAGTGCAGTGTCTGAGTGTCTTGCTGCTTCCTATTACACAGTCGGTTGCTTATTGCAGATTGTCTCTATAGGAGATTAAGGATTTGGGATTTTATTTTTAATGTAATAGGGGTAGTAGTAAGTAATAGTAACCCTCTGGAAAAACACAGGAAATCATCCGAATAGTTTGTTTTAAGAGTGTGTGTGTATATACACACAACACCTGTATAGACTTGTTTTAGGGAGGTCTTAGAAAAACTGTATCAAATAAGAGCAGATTTACATTTTGTGTTTTCAAATCAGTATGTTGTTTCACTAGTACATTTAATGTCATTAGTTTTCCAAGAACCGTGCCAGCTCTAACAGTGGGAGAACAGAGCAGGTATGAATATCATTGCTGATTTTTTGCTTTTAGGCACTTAGATATTCTGTATTTGCTGACAACTTGAAATTCTCTTACCTTTATGTGGGTATGTATATATATGCATATATATATATATATATTGGCAAATATACAGTATACTTTATTTCTCATTTGTCTTTCTGATTTTTTTAACTCCATGATGCAATAGTACAATTGTATTCAAGCAAAACCCCTTACCAACTGCACAGGTGGGGTAGTAACATATTCAATAGTTTGTGTAGTGAGATGTATTTAAGCTTACCAGAAATTAAGAATCCTCTATTGCAAAGTCACTTGATATGGACAGGATTGTTGTTGTTGAAAGAATTTGCCAAAACTAACAGGTGGGTAAGTTTCTTAGTATTTTGATGTCACTTTTGCAGCAGCTAATTTATCACTGCCTCAAGACATCAGCTTGCATGGCTTTATCATCTCTTCTATTAGTTTATCTAGTAATTTATGGAGGTTGAAATCTTTGAGTTCCCAGCACTTGCTTCTGTGAATTAACATAAGTTTTTTTTTTTAGTGCAGGCAAACTAAATATAAGTATATAATTTAAAACTGAACATATGCTGAAATGTTTCCCTTTTTTAGGTCTTGGTTTCTTGATTACCCTTTTTTCTCCC
>NW_008651146.1:10129-10964 GCF_000695815.1 Acanthisitta chloris
ACAAGAACGCAGCATTTTCCTTTCCAAATGGGTGCTGATCAAAGCAAGGTGCAGAGAAGAAAAAAAAAAAAGGCTGGCTGAGACCCCCACAAGCCAAGAACTCCTAACATGCTTCAGTGTTCTTTCTTGTCCATATGGTAGGATGGAAAATGTGTTTAGTGTCTGGTAATTAAGGAAGTCAAATGGAAAAAAAATAAATCTAAAGGTACTTGTTACTTACTTAGTGTTTGCTAAACAAAGCAGCAAAGCTGTCATTCATCATTTTAAGATTAATTGCAAGTTGATGCGGTAATAATTTTGCTTCTGCACATAGCTTTAAATCACTGGCATAATTAAAATAGGGCTGAGTTTGGACAACAGATTTATATTAGTACCCTATTAAAATTAGTTTTAATTAATCATAAGAATTTAATGTGTGTTCAGTCTATTATCTAAATTTTTTCTATCTAAAAAATGGTATCGTATAGTTCATACCATAAATTTTAGTCTAATAAGAAAGAACCATTGGATTCTTCAATAAAATTTCTTTCTACTGTGCTGTTGATGTTCACTAACTTTGAAAAAGAAAACATTTGGAAAGATTGCAGTTCTACAGAGAAATTATTTTTGCCATGTAACAAGGAAAGTGAGAAACAAAATGTGTCACAAAGCAATTGGAGAGTTTTTTGTTTTTTATATAAAAAAATAAAGCTCAACACAAAATAGCCACAGTGCACTGACCACCTCCTGCCATGTTTGGTTTGTAGTTGTCAAACTGATGTAAACTGTATTCATGTTGTTTGAGAACAGACTTGTTTGTAACTATCTTGGAATTAACAGATCGACATTAAAACTG
>NW_008651146.1:10983-25125 GCF_000695815.1 Acanthisitta chloris
CTCTCTCCTCTTAACATTTCTGCAATGTGTTGACTGTAGCACATGGAGTGTTCAAGTTGCAAGGACATAATCAACAGCTCTTTGGAGTACTAATGTAAAAATATAAACTTACAAATCTTATCCTTTTTTTTCTCTAAGGACCACTACACCAGGAGAGACTAAACTTTTAGCCTCTGAAGTCTATGATATCCTTCAGTCTTCCAACATGTCAGACATGGACAATGTGAATGAGATGAATTACCGTCGACGGAAAGCACAGTTTTTCCTCGGCAGCACAAATAAACGTGCCAAGACAGTGGTTTTGCATATAGATGGCCTTGATGATTCGGTAAGGAAACTTTCAGAGTTTGTGGAAGTGAGGCATGCTGTACTGAGGTGTATTTTGCCCACAAAAATAATGTCCTCAGGCTACTTGTGTGGCATCATCAATTGTCAGCAATTCCTGTGGATTGTATTTTGAATCACAAAATATATAAAATCTTGCGTAAGTTGAGTTTACTCAGAATATCTAAAGAAGATGTTTTAAGGCAGTTTTCTTGATGGCTTTGAAATTACTCCAAAAATTACTCTGTTTCCACCTCTCCTAATTTTCCTTCCTTTTTTCAAGAAAGAACAGAATTAGCAAGGTGCCTTCAGCATTTCCACTACGGATATCTTGTGGTTTTATCAGTGTGTTAATCTAAAAAAAAGTTTCCTTTTAGTTACGAGATGTTTCATTCCCTGTGGGGTTTTTTAATTCCTCTTAATTTGGAAATGCTGGATTTTCTTTGAGTTGATTTTGCTAAATCTTTTCATTGTCTGTGAGATCTTTTCTACCGGAGTGACCAGAATGGCATTTGAGTTAATGAGGTCTCACTGAGTCTTTATGTAATGTCAGAATAACTTCTACAGATTTATCTACCATACCCCTGTAGATAACACCCCAGGGCCATGTTTGCCTTTTTACGGCTGCCAAACAGCATGTAGGCTGTTTAAGCATGTTATCCACAAGTGCCCTCCGGACTCTGTATCTTTCAGTTTTGTACCCATTTTAAATGATCAAACCTGATCCTTTGCTTTGTTGCTTTACATTTTGCCAAGTAAGCGTGTCCACAGGCCCAGTTTATCAACAGCACACCCACTGCACTGTTTTCATAAGACCATAGTTAATTCCTTTAGAAATAACATGCTGCTCTAGCTCACTTTATACAAAGTAAATATTTTTTACAGTTTTGTCCTTCCAGCACTTGCTCTATCTAGAAAGGCAGTGCTTTGTCAACACCACTGGCTTTTGTACTCTGAAGTTTTTTTAATTCAGTCCAATCGGTTGTTGTTTTTAAGCTTGTAGTTGATTTGTTTGTTCACAGGTATCTCCAAGCAAGAAATTTCATCCACTTCTACTTTGTGAATTTAGATATTTTGCCTGTAGTATGATTCTCTCTTAAAAGTGTTTCTTTGTGTTCTTCAGCAGCTGGAACTTAGTGAGATTGTGAAGTTTTCTCTCTTCAGTGCTGAGGCAGAGATATCGTGAAAAAGCACAGGGTGTTTAGATATTCATCTCCAGAGAGCAGAACTGCAGGTGGATCTCACCAACATGTTTTCCTAGCTCATTGTTAAAGAAAAATCTGGCTGTGTACTGGCTGAGAAGTGATAGTGATACGCCAGGTGCTCACCCAGCAGTTAAACATCCCTATAATGCTGCTTTAAATGTCACAATAAGTTGAGACTGGGAGGATGACAAAGAATGTGAGCAGCAGAGGCAGCTTAGTTTCATTCAACAGTTTATTCCCGACTTAACTAGCCAAGAATATTAGGTGGCATGTGTGAGTGTTAAAAGGCACAGTGGGTAGACACAGGGCTGTAGACATGGTGTTCTCAGTCTGTTTTGTCATTTACATTTGTTACAAGAAACTGCTGTTGGGATGATTGCAGATCCTACAAATGCTTGTGGATTTCAAAACAGCAAACAGTAGATATTGATTGTTTCAGAAAGGTAAGGGAAAGGTCGTTTGTTGTTTAGTGTGGGGCCAGGTGGCTTTATTTTAAGATCTAATTATCAAATTTGGTGATAAACTTTTTAAAAAAAAGGGGGCAAAAAAAAGACAATATTTCAGGAGCTTGTGGCATACCCCTCACTAACTTTTCTAGTCTGTACATAGTAGTAGTATTCATTAGGGTATAGTAATCAGGGTTTGGTGTGCAAGAAAGGAACCTAAATTTTACCTGTCCTACCTTGTGCCCACCTTATCAGTGGAAGCCTCATTTTGAATTAAACTGAAGTACCTGTCATTTACCCTGGGATCTTAGTGTAAAAGGTCCTGATATTCTGTCACAGAATTGCTGTACAACCATGTAGCATAAATCATTGTTTCGGCTAAGAACCTATGAATGTGTTGCTTCTAGTGTCCAGAAAGAAGCAGTTTCAGCTTTCACTTCTGCAAGGCAGCTTATCATCTTCGCATCAAATACCTCCTTCATATGGGAAAGGTAGTCTATCCAACAAAGTTATTTTCTGTAAATCGCAAAAATGTTTATTATTTCAATACATAAACTTACATAAATTTATAGTTTAAATACAAGTTCTAAACTGCTAAGAAAAACCCCAAACTGCTTCAGTTGGTTCTTCCAAAGCTTAAAAGAATTTAATTTGCTTATTGTGCATGAGGCTATCCCAGATACTGACTAGTGATTATTTGATAACCAACATAAATATGCTTTGCAATAACTGATTGTTTAACTTGCAGAAACTTGCGGTGAAAGTTAAATACCTCATTATTTTAAACCTGTGTAAAGGCTGTCAGTTTATTTATTAGTGAAATATCCCCTTTTTTATCCCCTTCTGTGCTAGCAGTCTCTCCAAGTATATTTTAATCCCTTTTGTTACAACTATCTTGTGCAAATATTAACAGGAAGAAAAAAATAGAACATTGTAAGGTAAAGTAACAGATGCAGCTAGTACGGGTCAATGTCATGTTACAGCACAGTAGGTGATGTCACTTGCTTTAAACATAACATTCCGTGGGTCGTCAACCAAATATTTTCATTCTGAAATAGGAATTAAGCTTTTGCTGTGCCATGGTGTCTGTGAGCTGCCACAGATGAAGCAGCCGAAAGATACAACAGCTGCTTTGATGCATTCAGTCAGTATGGAGGCAAGGTGTCTGATAAATAGCAACTTAAACACTAACTACTCATCAATGAGCACTTCAGTCAATCAGAACTTAACCAGAGGGGACTGTTTAGCTGATCGTACGGAGAAAAACATTCTTTGCTTTTCAGCACTTTTCTCTAATTATTTACAGTTGATTCCATCCTTCTTCGACTTCTAAAGTGTAAGCAATTTTTTTTTTTGTGGCAAGAGAGTCTAATATTTGTGCACGAAAATGTAAGTCTCTGTTTTTCTGTCACACAATTGTGGGTGAGAAATCACCTGCCCTCAGACATACAGGAATTCCTTAACAATGAATTGTGAGCATTTTCACATGGTGTCTTATGAAAGTACTTTAGTTGTGGGATTTTTGTTTTTCAGTCTCGAAGAAATCTCTGTGAAGAAGCCTTGTTGAAAATTAAAGGTGTTATTAGTTTTACCTTTCAAATGGCTGTTCAAAGGTGCGTGGTCCGAATTCGCTCAGACTTAAAAGCAGAGGTAAGTGCTCAGTAACCCTCCAGATCCTCCAATTATTGCATTCTGTTGCACTGAGCTCTCGTTTCTTTCTGTGCACTTGTAGGCATTGGCAACAGCAATAGCATCAACCAAAGTTATGAAGGCACAGCAAGTTGTGAAAAGTGAAAGTGGTGAGGAGGTAGGATGTGTATCTTTCTAAATATACTAATTGTTATAGCTCAGTTCTGTCTTTAATATCAGCACCTCTGTGCCCACAACAGCTGATGCCAGGCAAAAGTTTGTAAGTGGGAGTGTTACCTATGCAGTACAAGGAGAATAAAGGGTATTCTATGTCAGGACATGAATCCATAGAACAGTTCTATAAAATTACTGCTCAGAAGGACAGAAATACCATAATTGTTTCTCTCCTTAGTGATATGAAAAGTGTCACAGTGAACCTGTTTTGGTTGGTTGCAGTGCTGATGTGCTTTTGTTTCACAACTACAGTAAAAGGGCTACATCTTTGTTTTGTGATACTTTTTCTTCCATGTTAAGCCAAAGATTTTCTTGTGTATCTTCTAAGCATAGTAGTTTCCATTTATATTCATGCTGTATAGGGCAGTGGGTAGGAGTCTCACAGCGTGCATGCTTGTCATCCCGAACATGTGTGTGTTATAACTTTCATTCATTCTTTTAAGTTACAACATTTGACATACTCTGTTGTGTTTTATCAGATGCTAGTTCCATTCCAAGATACTCCAGTGGAAGTAGAGCAGAATACAGACCTACCTGAATACTTGCCAGAAGATGAAAGCCCTACTAAGGAACAGGACAAAGCAGTGTCTCGTGTTGGGTCACACCCAGAAGGTGCAGCAAGCTGGCTTAGCACAGCAGCAAACTTTCTATCAAGATCTTTCTACTGGTGACTTGTATTTGGTGTTAAAAGACTGTGTGAATGAACCAACAGGGGGGCCAGTTTTCCATTGGTGTGGTGAACTGCCAAGTGCAATTTGCAATAAATCATGACAAAAAATTTTAGATTAAGCAAATGTATGCTGCATTTTACATTTTATTGGACATTTAGCCTAATAGGGCAGGGGTCAGAGGACAGAGGCCTCCCGTCAAATTGTTCTCTCATTTGTTTTTCATGTAGATTTTATTGCTTCACTTTTTAAAAATGGGTCCACTTATATACCAAATGTTTATGCTATGCGTATAGAGCTTTAAGTTAAGTTTGACTTCACGTGAAACACATGGTAGAGAGAGAATCCATTCAACTCAAGTCTCAGGGCCTCTGTGAAAGAAAATTCTCAATAGCTCTAGCTGTACATTAAATAAAATGCCCTTTTGTTTCTGCATCCATTAGGGCTAATGGTATTTTGTTTAATTTTCTAGATTTTGACTCCAGAGAAAAGTACAGTCTGCCTCTGTTTTTTGCCCTTTATTTTTGCCAACCGTGTTCGCAGCGTGAGCACAATGTTCCCCTTTTGCTATTGAACTAGGATAACTACAGATTTCAAATGTATTCTATGTATACTGAATTTTTTTCCCAGCCTGCCCTTAACCATTGGACTGCATAAGATAAGAAAAAAAGGGATTGAATAAACACAAATATGTATACATACATTGTACAGTAAATAAACAAGAACATATTTGTAATGATGGGTGTGACTGACTGATATATATATATATACATATATAAAACTAATAAATACCATTGACTGCTGTTTAGGCTAGCTGGGAAGACCAGCAGGAAAAGCTGTGGTCTAATGTAGTGATGACCCATTGCAGCTCTGCCTGCAGAGAATAGAGGAATATAGACTGTATTTGGTTAAGAAATGGTGTTTACTATTAGCAAATATTTAATGGTAATTAAAACTTGAAGTGTAGAGCAGGACAGAATGCCTCTTTTGCCACAGTGCCACACTAAATTTTGACTGTAACTCTTTTTCTTTTCTTTTCCCCCAACAAATCTGATGTGCAATTGCTGTTCCCTCCTAATGTCTTGAAATTCCTATGAAAGTACATCAGCTTGGATAGGCTTAAAAACATATGCAAACAGTTGGCTTTGCCCTGTAACTTAAGGACAGAATAAGCTTAAAGATATCTTAGTAATATCTGTGAGCAGAAGTGATAATAAAAGCAGAACTTCTGCAGGTAGAGAATAACGTATATCTGAGCTGTTAGTAAACACTGTGTGTGAGAGGATTCAGTACACACAGTGCTTGAAAACTGCAGTGCCACTGCTTTGTTGCACCAGAGAAATACAGCTGAGAACTTTAAAACATGTTATAAACCTCATTATATAATGCTTTTTTGTGGTAATGTATTTGCTATACTATGAATTATATTTACCACTTGGAGACTTGGAAAAGTAATTTAATGCATCAAAGTTATTCCCTTGTGCCTATGCACAAGGAATAAATAAAAAAAAAACACAGGCTGTTGTAATGCTACAGAAATGCTGAGGATATGTTAATGTAAAATAATAATAATGCAGGTCAGAGTTCACCCACCCAGGTTAATTGTCATTCTAGGGTAAAAAAGAAACTAAAGCTTGTTGGCAGACTAGATGTCTCATGTTTTTTAATATATCTAGTTTATTTTTGATTCAGGTTTACACGCACAGATTGAAAATACAGGCTTTTCAGAGCATGTATTGCTTTAAATATGTAATACTACTCATATTGCTGTCTAGAATGTTACAGTACCAAATGTGTTTGAAAAGTCCTCTGTTCTATAGCCATGAATGCAGAGTTTTGTTTTTCTGCATTAACATCTGTTTGCATTTGCATTACTGCACATCTATTTACTAAAAGACTACACCCTTTGGATATTAATGGTTCAATACCAGTAGGTATTACAGTTTGTTTGTGCATTCGGTCTGTAGGTGTGCTTTATGACAGTATTGCAGCTCTTGTAGAACAGTTTAAGGCATCTGTAAAAGTTTTTGAACTATATTGTAAAATAATAAAAGATAATATAAGTAAACAAAACATGACTGGTGCCTTTTTAAATGTCTACACAAAAGCTGGTGCCTTTTTATAAAAGTCTGGTGTTATTTTAAACTACTTGTGGTGTTAGAGGCACATCTTTTTCCTCTTTAATTTAACACAGAGGAATACAGATGTCCAGTCATAGGGAGTCCTTTGCTTCATATCACAGTAGGGCTTTTTTGTGCATCTAGAACATGTTTATATTTTCTAAAAAGGAGGTAAGCAGAAGCTATTTGAGGATATTGTCTCAAATTCAGTTTTAGGAGTGGTTTTGGACATTAGCTTTTTTTTTTTTTTTTTTTTTTTTAAATAACTGATGCTGTTTAGGTCATGTTTCATTGGAGAAATTAAGAAGGATCAACATTCAACACTGGCAGTGTTCAAAGCCAGGTTGGGTAAAGCCCTGAGTAACCTGGTCTAGTGGGAGGTTCCCTGCCCATAGCAGGGGGGACTGGGACTAGATGATCTTTAAGGTCCATTCCAATCTCTTAACATACATGATTCCTGGAGAAACCTCTTATTTTTAAAAAAGTGAGGAGGGGGGAAAATGTCAAGCACTGACTTATTAATTTTATGCTTGTACTTTTTCAGAGGTCAGATTAAGGATGAGAAAACCCTGTTAGTTTGACCTAAGGATATGACAAAAAAACTTACTGCCAAATTAGAGGTTCCAAAAAGAAGCTGAACTGGGAGACAAAGCACTGATACCACACTGCAGTAGTTGCAAAGTACTCAACTGGCAAGGAAGCCAACGCATACGTAATGGTTCAAGCTGTGAATTGTCCTAGGGTTATAGCCACGTACAGCATAATGGAATAATCACTACCATGTTTTCTTCTAATAAGAGTAAATGCTGATGGGATAGGTAGAGGCAAAATTGAGGCTCGTAACTGTGCCTCTGTGAACAGCTGTCAAAGCACTGTAAGCATTCTGCAGTATTGTGAAATACATTACACTCTAGCTTTCCCACTCCACAATCACCTATGGCTTATTCCATGCAAAAAATAGCTGATGTTGCTGAGTTTTGCCATAGGCTGTGTAAGCTGATGGGGAGAGTTCTCTGTGGGGCTAATTCAGAAGAAAACAATGAATACCTAGACAGATGCAAACTGGCAGGTGTAAAGTACTCCTGTAACTGCCTGCAATGTAAAATAAAATATGGGTGCTCCTTTTTGCCTGTGAACAACGTTCCAGCTGTCAAGTAGCAGAGCTTAAAAGCACACCTAATAAAAATTAGCAGTTCCTTGCCATACTAATTTTGCAGAAGGCTGGACCATGTAGTCTTTCCTGTTTCTTCATCTGCACCTAATTATTCTGAGTTCCTAAAATGTGTACAAATCTGACTGTTAAAATTAAGGATTGAAACTAAATGAAGATAGAGATGAGAATAACCTACCTCTGATGCTGGTTGTAATTCTTCAGGAAAAGTTGAGAGTACGTGAGTTGGTGAAAGCAGGTGAGCAGCAGGGTCACTGGAGACTTCTTCAGTGAGGTACAGCATCTAATTAGCCTCAGGGGGGAGGCGTTGAGATTCCTGCTCTAAAGCTTAATATAAAGCTGTTAGAAATTGTCCTATTTGCAGTTTACACAGGGCAGGCAATGCTCTCTGTTTAACCTCTCTTGCAGGTTTTGAATAGGGTTGAAAAAAGCTGATTTGAATTTGCAGCACTTTGTATATAGGTTAACACAGGGAGAGCAAGGTCTACCTCTGTAAGCTGATGCATGTGGCACATCAGAATTTACATTATTTTGAAGTTTCTTCATGTTATTGTTCATTTATGTGCATCTTGTACTAGTCACTTGTTAGTGACTGCAAGAGTTAGAGCTTCTTCTGTAGAATGAATTCAGATCCCTTAAAACAGTTAAAGTCTCAAGAGACAGAAACATCTCACAGGAAATGCACGCTCTTAGCAGATTTTTGTGCCAGTTGTCATGGTAGAAGTTGTTTAAAATGTTAGTATCTGAAGGCTGCTATGTGGATCAAGTTCCCAGCAGCTCGGTCTATTCATGGCTACCAAGCTACAGAACTTGGTAGCTAATTTCTGCAGTGTTTCATACTTGCTCAGTGCCTACAGTTCAGGTCAGTTAACCAGCAATGCTTGTGCTATCCTGACCAGCATTTCTAAGGAGCTGAATAAAATCGCAACTGGAACCAAACTTCTTACGTAAAAAGCACTTTCTGTGCCAGCAGTGCATGGCAATATGTCTGACTGGCATAAAAAGGGTCCTTTAAGTAGCAGATACAAAAACCTGAACACCACAAAACCACTGTATGACAGGATCGTTGCTTTCACTTCCTATCAGAGTGCCGAGTTAAGTGTAAATACTGAGAATAAGGGGCTACTGCTTGTTTGGAGTAATACCTTGCTGTTTCATACCTCTTCTCACTGAGGTCCTTCAGGGATGTGGCATGCTAACCCACCGGTGTAGGGAGTTGCCATGTCAGCTTCTCTGTGGGAACTGCTCCTCTGGATGTTTGCTGGTGAAAGGGGAGGGCAAGATACCACGTGAGCCGATGGAGAGCTAGCAGGGAGCAGCTGGCACACTGTTCACACCTAACATCCCACAGACACGTGAACACACGGAACACAAGGTCTTTACAAAGGTGTTTTTCTACTAGCCTCTTTTTACAGACTGCACAACAGTCTGTTTACCCAAATTGCTCAGGAATCCTGGGAAGTGCAAAATTTTGTGAGCTGTCTCTGATTCTTAGTTCATGCTTCACTACATAAATTAAACTGATATGCTTTCCATTTTAAGAGGGGGCTTTGCACTGTCTGGATTCCTTTGGCCTGGAGTAGAAAAGTAAACCTGTCATAAGCAACATTCCTTACTGAGTTATACATTGGATGAATCACGAGCCAGGCATTGTCAAAAGCCAATTTTCATCTCAAAATAGTCCTTACTGATTTGTTGAAGTTCTAGGTAAGGAAGAACTTCTGGTAATAAATACCCTTTCTAGTTGTTTTTCCCAAAAAATATTTAGCTATCTTTGAATATATTACATTTCTCAAACTTTGCACAACATGAGCTATTTCAGCAGTGCTACCTGCATAAGGTGCCTAAGACATCTGCAGCCTTCACGGGAGCTAAAGCATCACCCCGATGGTGGTGTTTACACCCTTTCCAGCAATTAATGTCATTAGTAGTTTTTAATCCCTAACATTTCTCTAAGAGGGTGTGATCTCCTTTCTAGACTCCCTCTATACACAACATTATATAGCTGATACGAATGTGATTTTTAACTACTTTTCAAGAGCATGTTTTGGTTGAACTCCTTTCCTGACCTTGTGAATAGCATAGGCTGGAAGTGATAGCACATCCAACATGTCCCATTTGTTGTGTGACCTTTTGGCCACGCTTCCTTCACTAGGCGCGAGTCCATTGGTTTGTATTAAACTTTGAAGGATTAGCAGGTGATCCAGCACAGGGACTCCTGGTTTTGGGAAGGCTGTGAGGGAGTGGAAGGAAGCTGGAAGCCAATTCAGAGAGTAAGAGGCTTTCTGCCTGCAAAATGCTGCTCCTTCTGGCCTGAGGAACAGCACTAATTTAACATTACATGAGACTGTCTAAAGGTGAGGATTTCATTTGTATTATTGCAAGATTAATTTTTTTCTGAATAAAAACTTCAACTACCATAATAGATTTTTGATTATAAACCCCTATATATTGTTCATGTGGAAGTCCCATGTTCAATATTGACAAAGCCATTCACGTTTATAATCTTGGTATAAAACTAAGAGCTTATACGTTGTCCTTGGATTTCATGGCTTTACCTCCTTTGCTACAACAAATATGTGCTGTAATGTTTTAGCAAACAACCATTATTGTTGATACACTGTAATTCAGTGGGATGTAGTAAATGGCATTTTTTAAGGAGTCTATTTCTTTGCATATAAAATACCTGTAAAGCTTACTGAAGGTGAAGAGTGGCTACTACTTAGCTCTCAATTGTTGGCTACATTACTGAAACAATGAAGATATATCACCCACTATAATAGGGAAATAGCAGCCATTTAACATAGTTGAGCATTAACTCTGTCATTTAGGCTGCTGAAGCAATCTTATTATTATAGCCAATGTAGCTGGTTTTGTTTCTCCATATGTGTAGATGTTCTGGTGTATAAAATGCATTGCTGTTTCTAACAGTAAATTATGTGTGCTTGAAGGCTACTCTTGCTGTTTAAATGAAGTTTTATCTGAACCCTTCAACAGAATAAGCAAAGATGAAGTAAATAATGACTGGTTTTGAAACCTTTTTTTCTGTAGTAGTTTCAACAATGAAAATTCTCTGCGCCATCCTGCAAATTTTGTTCTAATAAGAAAATAATAAATAGTGGTTTTGTATATAAGCCTTCTCTGTGAAAACAGGTTCTTGAAACATAATTTCACAGTGCTTATTATCAAAGAGGTATATGTTACCCATTTCAAAGATAGGAACCCATAAATGAAAGCTGGTGATGGCTAGTTCTTCACCTGGGATGTCTCAAAAGTCATGCCTCTTTAATTATTATGTCTGCAGTTTATATTTGCATGTCTGACTAAATAAATTGAAATTATAAGATTGTGCCATTCTATTTCAGCCTTCCATGTATATATACACATACACACCAGCCCCAGTATAATGAACCCTGACACGGAAATTGCTAGTGCTATAGTTAAAGAGTCAGTCACAATTCAATCAATAAAGGATCTATAAATTATGAAAAGGAAATTTTAATGATGAGGGGAAAACACCAAAAATAGCTCTAGAACTTTTAAAAATTGCAAAGTGTCTATATTATTTTTTAAAAAAAAGCTTTTTTGACACATTGTTTGTAATATACAAGATAATGCACAAGAAAGTATGATGCTGACCGTTTTGTAGAGTGGATTGACATCTGCTAAACTACAGTAAAAGCTAGACCTGACTATTGTTTGTGAAGACCCTGAACATGTGAAAGTTCCATGCATTATTTAAATTTATTGGAGCAGGAGAAAGAAATAGGAAAAACCTAATGCCACAAAATTAAGTGAAAGCTCGAGTGTAGCCTAGCCCTCCCTGGTCCTTTGTCTGCCCCTTGTCCCAACACCAGCACCACCAGACTGCAGCAGGGTCTGTGAACTGGGAGATGTGGGCAGGAGCACACCCTTTGCTCATGTGAGACTAGCATTAAGTGGAAAAAAATTGACATTCCCATTAGCTCTGCAGTACTTCAATGTTCCAGTAATGGTAGCTCATAAACACCCAAACCATGAAAATGAGCTTCTGTGTTTAGAAGCCCCTCTTTCACCAGCCAAAACATTTGTGCTGCAGGAACAGTGTTTCTTGGGCAAGATCCATATAGTACTGTTTCATCTAAACAACACTATGGTTCTCTTTGTATCTGGCTTATTGGATAGCAAGCCACCACGGGGGAAGAGGGTTTAAATAAATAAAGCCTTTAAATAAATGCTCCATTTGAAGAGCTGTTAAGGATACTCAAGTCTGGCCTTCAACTATGTGCTGTGTGCCCACCTCTAAAATGGTACGTACTTAAATACCATCAGGGAACATTTTGTTTCCATCCTTCAGAATGGGAACACCCAAACCCAAAATGCCCCACTGAATCCTGAGCCTCGAGCCAGCTCTCAACAGCTGAGATGGTTTTAAGATTATCTAAATGGATATTAACAGGTACCCAGCAAACTTTCAATATCTGGTCCCAGTGACTACACCCCATCTCGAGTACCCACCTACTCCTAGACTGAAACGGCAGCTGGCATCAGCTACTCAACCAATCCAATTTACTTTCAATCACACCATTACTACAACCTCCCTCCTCCATCTGTGTAAACATATGTCTTTGTTAAACACCACCATTTGTACAGGATAAAAATTGTCAATGCTGACAAAAATGCCCCCACATAATGCTGTTGTGATTGCAATGTTGTCCTTAAGCTGATTTTAAAGAAGTCTTTGAGCTGATCAACATCTTCCACTTCTATTAGTGGGAAACTTTCTTTGTCAGGAAAAAATAATGTAAAAATGCTTTTATTTTGTCCATGGGTTTTGTGGTCTCACTTTTCTAAGACTCAGCCCTTATAAGCCATCTATTAATAGTCAGTAGTGATTTGCAGTGCCACAGTAACACCCGAAAGCAATTGCTGTTCCATGAATAGTCTTTTCTAATACTAGTGTGTTTTCTTGGCAAGACCATATTTCCTTCACACCTTTCTGAGGCTGACCCTTAAATCTGGCAGGGAAAAGCTACAATTCTTAAGAAATTTATTAGTGATTGCTCTTCGTGCCAGCTTTTCTTCAGAAATGACCAGTACTTGCACCTGTAAAGGAATTTTCTTTTTCCTGTAGTAGAGTGCAGCATACATAACCGAATCTCAGCATGATCAAGGGCCTCCACTCTCTAAACCCAAGCATTATAAAGGAATAAAGGTAGCTGTTTGCACAAAGAAAGTTGTTGTGTGAGGCATCAAAAGGAAAAACTGAGAACCAAATCTCTCTCTTCTGCCAAGGGGAGAGCTGTTCAGCACACTGGACACCCACCAGAACTGTGCGGTGCTTCCTGCTGGGCCATCCTGTAAAACGTTGACTCGATCAGCATGAAGGCAGATGGCTTGATGGTTTTGAAGTATTCAGAGTCTTCTGGATTGTTTGGGGTTTGTTTTATTTTCTTTTGCCTTCTTTGTTTGCTATAACTGCATCTCACTTTTCAACCAGTTGAAGCAGAGTAACAGGGCAGAGAGTTTCTCTGTGCTCTTTTGGGATTTGGTAAAGTGAAGTGTTTGAATCAAGTCAGAGAGACTTGACAGAGCAGCCTGGATGTAAAGGCCCAGATTTGAAGGAAGCTGGTAGCAAATCTTACCCAGCACATCTTAGGAAATCACAAAAAGTTGTTTCTGAGATGTGAAGATTATGAAGAGAAGCTGTATCACCTCCCTTCCTGGATGATTCTTGTTAAAACAAAAATGTGGGATATCAGGAAACTCCTTTATTCTGCATTTGAAAGTACTGGTCTCCTCCTGCTAGAAGCCTGGGTGGCTGCTAGCAACCCACCAGTGCTGACAGGAAGGATTCCTGACTTTTACTACCACCAACCCAGGCACTTTTGGTAGTTGATGGTCTGACCTTATTCCTCAAGCTGCTGCTTAGTGGTTGATGATGCAATTTCTAAGAAGGCACTTTTTAAAGGGCAGTTCTGATACAAAGGGAAAACTCTCCCCACTCTGGTTGTGTGGTGGAGAAAGGGTGCTTTCCTCCTCTGGACCCACAATGCTGGCTTGGCTGATTGTCCATCTCCATCTTCCTGACCGTGCTTCACGTCCTGAATGAAGGGGAAATGGGAAGAAGGGACTGGCTGATACCCCACACAACCAGATGCTCACAGCAACACCTAAGGCTAATTCAACCTTTGGAGTCCCAAATAAGTTCTAAAAGGACTTTTAACGAACTGCCTGGCCACACTGGTCTCCTGCCCTATGGGATGAGCACGGCATCCCGCACTCTGCTGCAGCCCCCTCTGCACGGCGGGAGGATAACTGGTGCCTGTCAGACAGGCTGCTGGGGCCATGACCCGGCGCTGTCCC
>NW_008651147.1:0-12098 GCF_000695815.1 Acanthisitta chloris
ACCGCCGCGGCCTCACGCCCCGCGGGGTCACTGGGGGAGGTGAGCTCGGCGGGGAACAATGGACTTATAATAGAGTTTGTTTGTTAGGAACATTTTGTTTGCTTGGCATTCACCATGTTTTGTCAAGCTGTGGTGTTGCTCCTGGAGGAACTTTTTGGGGTTCGATCTGGACAGGAATTGATTTCCGGCGGAGTCTGCCAGAGGAGAAGGGGTTAAATTTAGGCTGAGGCTTTTAGGTGTTAACTCATGAGCTGCGCTGGGAGAAGAGACAAAGAGTTGGAGAAGACTCAAGGAGGCAAAGTGAACATGTCCAGACTCAGACCTCCCTCTGCTTGGGACAGTCATGAATATGTATTAACAACGAGTTTATAACCCGAACCAGGCCCTGTTGGCGTTGGTAGAGCAGAGACTCCCCGTGAGCTCTGTGCTGTTTGCTTGCTTAAATTCACATAATAAATTGTAAACTTTGACTGTAATCCTGTTTGGGGACTCAGTCATTTATAACAATGTGCCACACTCATGGGAAGGAAGAGGAGCAGCACAACATGCTTCCCAAGCCCAAGGTCAGCTGCAGAGGCATCTCATAAACTCAAGCAGCAGTAGTTTATGCTTCTAACTCTGACACGCTACTCTACAGCCTGCCAGCTAAAGCATGACCATCACAGTTGTGCAATCTTATTTTCTCAAGAGGGAACTTAGTTCTTTCCTCAATAGCCTGTTCAGAGGGAACAAGGCTCACTTAGAAGCCTCAAGATGAGGCCATTTTTGGGGAAGAGCTGCAGGAAAACTTTAAGACACTTTTTGCTTTCATTAGATAAGTTGTTCTGCAATGAATGTGTTAGGTGAGCATGAGAGACTTCCAAATCCTGACAAGCAGCTTGAAATAATAGTGTGTTCATTAGGTGTCTTACACTGTTGTTCGAGCTACTGCCACCTGACCACAGAACTGTTCGAGTAGTGAAGAAAGGTTATTTAAAAATGAAATTCTGATATCTGAAAATGAGAAATCGTAGGTAATAGATATGATGAAAACATTTTGACTACTTTATTCAATAAAAGGGGAAAAATAATCCCAAAAAATGTATGCAGTGATAGACATATTAGCTGAGCAGCCTAACCAGAGTCTTTTGCTAGTAGTTGTGAATGCCCACACTCCACATACCTAACTCCAACTTTCTTTTTCATAATTTTCTGTGGAATACTTTGTCTTCTTGCAACTGTGTCTTATACATGGAGGTTAGACATGCTTTGAAGATCACTTAGAGGAGAACTAGAACAGGTGTTCCTCAATTGCATAGGAGAAGAAACAAATCCCAGTGTGAAGGTTTCAGACAAAAGAGGAAGTGCAAAGGATTGTTCTGTTAAAAGATCCCCAAAACTCAGCCCAGATGCTTACATTTCAGGAGTTTATGAGATGTGAAAACTGAAATAGTCTTTCTGGTTGATTAGTTGTGGTCTGGTGAGGCAACCAGGACCATGGGGAATAAAAAAATATTAAGTCATCAACTCCCTCCTGGAATACTGTCTGGTAGAGATCCAGGTTCACTTCTAGGCAGACAAATAAGGATGCTGAGATGAAAATTGCATAAAAGGAAATAATGTTGAAATGGGACAAGGTAGGGTAAGGGAGCCTCTTTTTCTCTCCTTTCCCTTCCTTTCAAACTCATTAATGACAATATACTTTGAGCCATCTCAACAGAATTAAAACTGATTACTTTGTATAGTGTGATTCTCCACATCCCTAGTCACTGTCCCCAGGAATATAGGGAAAGTCAAAGGTTTCTGTACACCAGATAAAAAAATCAAAGCTAAAAAAATCCATCAGCTCCACTTGCATTTGATATAAGTTAGAGGTTGGATCTGACATTTCTTCTTCTAATTTTACATCAGTGCTTTCAATCAGAACATACATATCCTTTCCTGTTTCCATTTTTCCTTAGTGCTGCCACATTCCAGGTACATCTTCCTTCTGGGAACTGCCAGTAACTTTTTCAGAGCTGAAAGCTGGTGTGTAGGGAGTTTCTACTCATAAACAGTATCCACCTCCTTTGAGATGGGTTCACCTAGTTAGCCAGAATGAACTATGTCCCTGAACTATAACAGCAGTCATGAGGGAAAAACAAATGTCTTCTGACAACACGGATGAATGCACATAATGCTCTTAAATTATTTTGACAGTTTCCTCTGGGTTTCTACTTCAACTTATCAGGCCCTTCATGAACTGGTAGATATCCTTCAGGCACTAAAGTATTGCCCATGGCCATACATTATCTGCAGTATTTATCATATATACTTGAATTCATCCTTGTAAATCTCAGGACTAATGCAGTACTCCATCATGCAGGCAACATATACAGAAAATAGAAAACAGCATGGGACTGCCTCCTTGGGAAAAATCTCGATATATCAGTGCATAGTTATTAACTTCATTTGTTAAGGAATCTGTCATGATCACAGCCACACTGTAGGGCTTGCAGCATTCACTGCTCTCCCAAGGAAACTCAGCAAATAACTGATTTTAAATATCAGATGCTACTACCCCAAACAACTGTATCTACCCATATCAGACCACTGTAATTGGGGATTTGATCCCCAACTATTACTATTTTAGTGTTATACAGTGAGAGAAAAAGAGCATGAAAAAATGTTAGTCAAATTACATCTATAATCACTTCTAGAGAAACAGATTTTGTCCTTTGTTTCATGGGAGTGTATCTTTAATGTGTTTCTCACTCCTCTTCTGAATTATGTTCCTGGCAATTTTCAGAGGACATAATCTAAACATTTGTTAAAAATGTATTTATTTGTTTGAAAACGTTTGGCAAATAGTTTTGATTTTTCTGGATGTTGAGTTTTCTTTCTTTACTTTCAATATCTAAAAGATTTTGTTCATTATCTCACTTAGTGCCGTCAATTCAACCAGCCTAAAACTGCAATTTATAAAGAAATATTTTCTGGAAAAACAATAACAAAATTTTCCACCTCACCTCCACATGTTATCTCTCAGTCAAAGAAATTACACAGTGTCAATTACTTTGATCTGATATTTGTTAAAAAAACAGATTAGAGAACATATTAGAGATCTTCTTCTCCCACTGTCCAAGTTGACTCAACATTCACATGGAACCAAACTGCTAGATTGTACAGTAGATTAAAATAATACCCTAGAAAAAGGTACAAATCCCAGCAGGGAACTAGCCCTTTCTGCTAGAAGATCATACCAGTTTGCTCCTAGGCAGTTCTCGCCCAGTAAGAAATTCAAGTGAAATATCAGTAAAGTTTAATATTTTGTGATGTAGCTGAGAGAGGAATTCTGGCCTGTTGGGTTGTGCTGGGTTTTAAAATATTTTCTGTATTGCAATTTATTGTTTTTGGTTTGATTTTCTGGTTTTATGGTTTTGAAAAGTAAAAAATAAAAATGGCCAAATGCCATCAGTCAAAGTTTTAATATGGTAAGAATAATTATGTTCCCAGTCCATTAAACTTGTGACACATACTCCATAAATGCCTCAGGGAATAAGATGGGATATTGTGATGGTAAAATCTGTGTCTGCTGAAGGGAAGAGTGCCACTAAAATAAAGAGAAACATTGTAAAGGAATGGAGTTTTTATGAGGTCAGGTATGGCAGGTAAGCGTGATGAAATGCTAATTTATATCCTTCACAGTGCAGACCTTGCTGCTACAGCAGGAACTAACCATCTTCTGTCAGTGGAGAAGAGCCAGCGTTGTAGAGTGATGGCACTGGGTACCACATTAGAGGTGGACATACCTCTTTTGGAAGTGTTCTGATCAGCCCAGCACTTCTGCATCAGGAAGTTCTTAGCTGGTCTCTCCAGAACACCTAATCCTGAAATGGTCAAAGGATTTCCACAGAGATGAAATTTTTTCCAAGGTCCTTGCAAGATCAGACTCGCAGTGAAAGGAAAAAAGTGGGATAGCATAGAAGAGCAGATTCCTGGTTTGGAGCTCTTGGATAATGGACACAAGGAGCTTTGAGAAATCCTAGGACACCCTGAGGCAGTTCAGACAAGCTGGACAGGGCAAGGACAGAATCCCTGCAGGGTGATGGGTACTGCACAGTCCCCTCCTCCAGCTCTCTTCTCCATCAGCACTGTGTTTGCACCAGTCCTGCTGGAGCTGGATGATGATTTTATTTTTAATTCTCAGACATGATTTTGTGCTAAGGACCAGCCCATATACTTCATCAATTTTCACACCCAGGCATTTAGATTTAGTAAAGCTAGACAATCTCACACCAGTGCTTTCTAAATGAAGCATTCAGGCTCTTTCCTTCAAAATGGCATGTTTAATTCCAGAAAATGTCTCTTTTGAGAAAGGAGACTTTTCCTTCATAGCATCAGTTTTTCAGTCTGGCAGTGTACCAACTCCCTTCATTCTTCACTCAACTTCAGCCTTTTGCAAACACTGGAATCACAGAGAATAGGATCTGGGACATATTTTTTTCTACCCACATAGGTATGGCTTCTGGACATTTCCTGTCTCTTTGATTGCTTCTTCTGCCTAAAGAGAACTTTTCTACTTTGACACCCTTAACACCAGAGCAAAGTATGAGGGCAGCTACATCCAGTGTGCAGTTAACAAGAGGAAAATAAAGGGAGCTTGGCTGCATTATGGAACAACAAGATTCTATCTTTCTTCACTTCCTTCTTTTTATTAATTCTGTTATCAACTTAATATCCATGCAGTACAAAACACTTTGGAACAAGATAAGAATGACAAGGTTAAAAATAGAACCTTAAATACTGTTCAGTAGTTTGGGACTATGCTTCATTACAACCTGCAGAGGAATTCAAATAGAAAAGCACAGCTGTTTTGAATTCCTGTCCAGAGAAACTACATAAACACAGCTTGCATAAAAATAAATGCTTTGCATATTAAGGAAATGGCCTGTCATTTGCCATAGAAACATTCTAATCTTATTCTTCCATTTTTAAATACCATCTATTATAGAGCCTCAGAGTAGTTCATTCTTATTCTTGTTGGAATAATTTTCATGCCTTTGGCCAATGAATGACTGTAATTGTTAGCCAGGACACAAGTACAAGAACATCAGCCATAGAGGTTAACACTTCTGGTCATCTAGTAACTAATCCCAGAAATTACAAGTACAAGAAGTCTCTAAAAATCTCTTGAAAAATTCTACTCCCTTAATAAAAATTAAATGTTCCTCTGCCAATTTCACTATCTACTGTAACATCACTAAAACTTTACTGGATCTGTACAAAGAATATCTAGTGTCAATCTGGTGTGTTTAACATTTATCTTACTACACATTGTTTAACAGGATGTTGTATTTTTAAGAAGGTTACAGGAAGCACAACATTTTCGAAACGCAAGGAGGTTTTTAAGAAGATGTTCAGTATTATCATTTTTAGTCACAAACTGAAGATTGGGGAAAATACTATGATTCATCAGCAATTCAGATTTTTACATCACGATGACACATTCTTAACACATATTGATCCAGGCCAAGTGTAAGGTTTTATGCAAGAATTATCAGGAGATGGTCTATGAATTGTTCCACTTAGGAGACCAGCAAGAACAAACTTTAAATCTGTGCTTCTACATATCACAGACTAAACTAGCAACATCTATAGAGGATAAACAATTCTGGTGTTTTGATGAAAGAAAATTACTTGAAACTTGAGAAACACTTGACAAGGTTAAAAAACTGGGCAGTATAATGTCAGTGCAAATAAACACTAATGACTATGAAACCCAGTAGTGACATATTACAAATTCTGCCTCCACAACATTGAACCCCAGAGGACCTTAGCTGCTCCTTGCTGTGAACACCCTGTTCCTCAGCACGAACCTTAGCATCTCTATTTCAATCTCCTGTGTCAGCTGAAAAGGCCAATGCCACAAGTGAAGTGTGCCAGGAATTACTTCTACACTTTGCTGAGTTTTAATTTCACTTCAAATAAAAGCAAAACGAAATTTAGCACCACATGGAGATAGAATACTAGATATGTTCCTAAAATTCTAGAATACAGATGTAGGCTGGATTAATTTATGTAGATGAAAGCATGGAAATGAGCAAGGTGCCCCTGCAGACTGTGGGATGTGACACAAGCTGTCTTCAAAAATTCCCCAAGATTTTCTTTCCTGTGCCTTTTTCTTTCTCCCCAGGCATAGTCTTCAGGTGCAGCTCTTATTCCATCACATCTCCCTACTTGGGAAAGTGCTGTTGAGGATTTTTAGGAGTGGAGAACTTTGGTGGATGCAGCTAGGAAGAGGTGACCAGCATGGGGTGGCATCACAGGCCGAAGCAAAAATACTTAATATTCTCAGGGCTACCCTACACTCAGACATCATCTGCTCCACTCTCTGTGGCTCTGAATCCAGTAATGTTGGACATAAAACATCCTCAAGTCGAATAACTACAGATATCTCAATTTCGGTTCTGATGAAGGAAAAAAGGAGAAAGTAGAAAACAAGTGGGGCCCCTGCAGAACACTTCACCTTGGGGAGCCAGAAGGGACAACTCCTTTCAGAAATTTGTGTAATATCTCCTTCTTTGTCAGGTTTGGAGAGTTGCAGAGAGTGTTAGGAAAAGTAAGTTGGTCAGTACCTTGATCAAAATTTGATTGTTCTCTAGACACAAATAAAGCTGTAAACTTACTCAGCCAGAGAAATTAGTTGAGAGAAAGGTTGGAATTTCCAAACTGGAAAAAGTAAACTGCCATCCCTTTTCATGCATGTTGTGTTTCAGTTATGCAGCTCACTGTTAATAGTCAAAGCTGTGAGGAAGTAGATACACAGCTTGCCAGTAACAAATGACAAATGTGTTTGCTTCACATAGGGATGTTGTTTCAGTTAGGGTTTGCATTCAAAATTTCAAATGCTATTTCCATACTGATTGAATCCCAGAGCCAGAAGAAATATGTATTTCTTCAGCAGCATATGTAAAACCTAAGCTACAAGAACGGCAAACCCTTAAGCACTGCATACACATGGTATGTTGATGATTCTTTGAAAATTTTCCCCCCAGAAACCACTACCTGCCTCAGAGACAAATAAATCATCTGCATGGACAATGATAACCCTTTGTGAGAAGGAATAAGTCTTCAAAAGTCTTCAGATTTTGCCCTTGTTTTGGTCACAGTTAGAGACTCAAAAACCATTAGGGAAACAGATACATGTCCTACATGTTTTATCTGCCTAAACCTTTGCTTTTCAGGCTGAGAAGTTCTTCTCACACAAACCCTCAGGAGTTTTCAAGTGCTGGAGCATCCCATTCTGGAAGATACTGACATAATCAACTAACAAAATTCCAGACAAACACAGATCCCCAAAGAGAGACAGAGACAAAAGGCACCTTGTAGAAAACTGCAAATTAATAATAATGTCAAAATAGAGGAAATGAAATTATTTTTAAAAGCTCCCTGAACAGATGACATAGTTAAGAGAAAGATACAGTTCCAAGATCATTTATGATCAGTCCCTTCATTGACATGAGCAACATTTTCTTACCTTCACAATATTGCAACTGAGAGTAACTCAAATGAAGATGTAAGTAATTTTGTCTGTATCTACTCACTTCACAGGATCTCTTTGAAACACAGATCTCTCTGTCACACTAATGAGTGTAGTATTAGTACCTCAAAAAAGGAGCATCTCTAGTAACGGGGCTGGACAGAATATGGCCAATGAACCAAGAGTGGTTTCAGCTTTGGGGTCAGGGGTAAACTGAGCCTCTCGTGTATGCACAGTACCCTTTCTTACCTCTCTGCTTAAATGATAATAACTGAGATGGTCAAAAATTGTAACGATGACTATTTACCTAAGAGAACTTTCACCATTTCCTAACATCTTCCAAACATTCACACTTCAGAAACAGAACCTAGCACACTCAGAATTTTCTGTACCTTGTTCCCTTGCTCCAGGGAATTAAACAGATCATTACGATGATGAGAGAGACCTTATCTCCCTCCACAACTGTGTGAAAGGAGGTTGTAGTCAGATGGGGGTTGGTCTCTTCTCCCAGGCAACTAGCAATAGGACAAGAGGGCACAGACTCAAGCTCTGCCAGAGGAGGTTTGGCTTGGATATTAGTTAGAGATTTTTTACAGATAGAGTAGTCAGGCATTGGAATGGGCTGCCCGGGGAGGTGGTGGATTCACCATCCATGGAGGTTTTCAGGACGAGACTGAATGTGGCACTTAGTGCCATGGTCTAGTAATCACAGTAGGCTTGGACTTGATGATCTTTGAGGTCTCTTCCAACCTGGATGATTCTATGATTCTATGATTCTATGCTAGCAGGGGCCACTGAAGACCTCATGGACGTATGTAACAGTATGTGAGGTGCAAATGTTAGAACTAGAAATAACCTACGTGGTACAACTGCCTCACAGTACTCAGGAATACAGACTGCATTCCAAAGTAGTACAGGAGCACTGGCATGATACTGTCTCCGAAATGCTCTGTTCTGTTTCTGCAGGAGGCTGATTAGTCCCATGTTCCTAACCAGACAGTGTGA
Source organism: Acanthisitta chloris (assembly GCF_000695815.1). NCBI lineage: Eukaryota > Metazoa > Chordata > Aves > Passeriformes > Acanthisittidae > Acanthisitta > Acanthisitta chloris. The sequence continues at coordinate 8,507 of NW_008651147.1, forward strand.
TTTCCTGTTATCCCTAGATCATGTTTCATTGCCTGGAGCATACGTGGCCTAATTCAGGTTAGGTAAAGTTATTTCAAAGGAGAAAAGGCTAATGCAAAGCTTTTTAATGTCTGTTCGCTTCAATGAACCTTGTGTCCAAATAACTTAACAGATATCCAGCTGAGGAAGATCTGAAAATGAAGTGGAATGATCCAAACAGAGAAGAATACACTGTTTATAAGAGTCATTTGGGATATATACGTATGTGAATATTACTCTAAGCCTTTAGGAGAAAGATATATGAAATGTATGTGAAAGCAGAATATCCCTGTAAAGAGCCCCAGGAGACTGACAGAGGAGGAAATTCATTAGATGGAATTTCACTGTAGGAAAACAATGAAAAACCTGAAAACAGTTCAACAGCAAGTCTGGTGGAGTAACTACAACTTCTTGCCACTAAGACATAAACTGGGCATGGAGCATCTTAATCTACTGGAGAGATTTTTCAAAGTAGAACTTACTATTACATGATTTGGGGCAGAATGACTGAAGAATATGTCAGACACATTGTTGTGCTGATATGGCAGCACAGTCTTGTCTCAGCTTAAATGCAGACTTTATCAGCTTTTTAATACCATTGCATTTTAAAATGTACTGTACCTACCCAGTAAAATGTGTGGAAACCCTACAATTGTTTGTTTAAATGCTTCTGTATAGCTAAGGCCTGTGAACTACCATAACCACCCTGCATTGCAGACAAAGTCTGAGGGAAGCAATTGATCAAGAGCATTAAAAATATGTTGATGCCTGTAGTTACCAATTTATCATATCTACCCCCTGCTGGTTTTTTTCAGTGAAATGAGTGATGAACCTACTCCAAATCATCAATTCCTGCAAAATGTGTATCTCCAAATAGGAACATGCTAAAGGATTTAAAAAGAGCACAGTGGGCCTGGATACATTATCTTGTTTGACATTGCTTATACAAGAAACCTTAAATACACAAATTGATTGATTTGTATATTTCATCAAAGCTTTATTTAATTTTTCAAGGGGAGAATGCCAATTTGCATTCATCAACAGATAAAGTCAGGTTACAGTCAAGCTGTTGGCTCAAACCCTGGTTTCATATTGTCTTTATTATACTGCCTATTCTCTTTGTTTAGTTTTAAAGGCACAGGTGTAAGACCCTTCTTTTTTTTAATTTTTAATATTTTCTGTAGTGTTTAGGTGAACAAGACAGTAATGACACTTTGTGTCTGTGCAGGACTTGCTCAATAGGTGAAGTTGAGGCTGGCTAGTTTTTTGACCTTACTGCTATAGTACTGACCTTTTCACAGCCCTGGAGAAGTCTGCCTAAGAGCTCTGCAAGCTGAATTAAGTGGAATTTGAGGGCTTTTATACCAGATGAGAGTCCTAATGCCTGTGACATCTCCCAGTTGTGCATATAGCCTGAGATATGCAGCCCATGACAAAAATAGGACTTGTGCACCTAAATTCCATACTAAGCTTTAATAGTTCATGCCATTTTTATTCCTGTCCCTTCTTTCAGCTGTTATTTCTCTCCTTCATTTGCCCTCTAAATCCCTTGATTCTTTAAGGCAGTAACTCTTTCTACCAGCAGACATGAAATCCTTCCTAATTCCGTCCCTACTCCCCTGCATTGAGCCTTTCTCAGCTTAGGAACAGTTCAGGAAATCCTCACTAGGAGAAGGGACCTGGTCCTTACTGTTCTCCCTGACTATCAGGTAAGGGTGATATTTCTACAAGCATCTCTTAGATTGATAGCCTCATGCAACTCATGAGGCATATTCTCTGGTCTGACTTCCACTCACTGCAGAAAGACAAGTCAGCAGTCATGTTTGCCTGCAAAATAAGATGTCCAGACTCTTAAGAGACAAGACAGGTCACCAAGTCAGCCTAGTTTTCAACACCTGTGTTTTCCACTGATTTTACTGAAATTTCAGAAGAGCTATGCTCTGATGAATTTCATTCCACTTTCCTTGAAGTGTCTCCATAAGTGAGAAGTTGCATAATTCTGAGCCTGATTTTGGGTTGAATTAAAAATGCAGTTCTGCTCTGTTTGCAACTTTATTGGCAAAATACCTTTTTGAGCTGTGTTTTCTTGCTTTTCCATATATAATTAATTACAACAGAGGCTTATTATTTAGAGGATGAGATACTTTAGTGCAAAGATGTCACATCTGTTAGATAAGGGGACACTGAAATCGGAAGCATTACCTGCGGTTGAATTGAATGCCAATATTCAGTGACTCTGATGTAATTAAGCAGTACATTGCTCAATCTAGTCAGGAACACAGGAATAGAGAAACACTATTTAGAAGAGACTGTAACGTTATTACAGAGCCTGATTCAACAAAGCACTTGAGCATGAACTTCAGATTAAGCACACATTTAATTCTTCCTTCTGCTGCAAAACAAGTTAAAATGAGCATATGCACAGTTGCCTTTCAGAATATATTGATTATACTCAGAGGAGAAACTTGCAAAGACCGCTTCACTGAGACCATCTCATAATCTCTAATGTATCTATCTATACTCACAATCCTTCTGTGACAGTAAAACCTGCTATTATCTTCATTGAAAAAATAAATAAATCCAAGCAGGGAGTTCAGGAACTGGAGAAAAAAGACTAAGCTCCCCTGCAGTACCAAACTGATTTTGGTAATGTGAAGGCACCTAATACGCTTGTAACAATTTTATGAGTAATTAAGAGCAAACTACACTAAATTATTTAGCAAATATGATCATAACCGTTTGTTCTGGGATCCCAGCAGTTGAGCTTTCCTCTCCCAGCACATCTGAAGTGAAACTTAGATTCACATTTCCTGATGCAGAGCAGGACACCATAAACATGCATCTGACATAGTCATGTTTACCAAGGTTATGGTAAACAAAACAGTCTTTGCATCTGAGCTTTCAGTTTTGACTATCATCAAGGTGTCCTTCACTGATTGTCAGGTACTTAGTCAGAACTTGGTCCAGAAAAATACACCTGGTAAAATTATACACAGAGTAAGTCATCACATTGCCAAAGCATCTCAAACTTGACTTAAACTGGCATCATAAGATACAGTTGTCTTGTTACATTAAAAGAAAAAGAGAATTAAAATATCTAGAAGCTTTGGGGAGAAAAATGTGTACCATTTGTTTAAAAATGCAGTATTACAACTGATGTGCTAATATTTCTTTTCTAGATCTGAAGATCTTTAACAAGATAAAAATAAGTCAGGGAGATTTTCAAAAGTACTCTGATACCTCGGTGGAAACAGGGAAAAATATGGAGAGAAAATATGGAGTTTATTAATATGCTGAACTCCTAAATGAGATGAGTTCTGTTAATGAATTGATTCCAAAATTCCACTTGCCTACATCTTGGTAAAATTCCCTTATATGAATCACTCTTCCACAGTAGTTGAAATCAATTAAAGTTTCCGAGATAAGTCTTTGAGTCTGTTGGCTGAAAATTCTCAGGAATTTACTCTAAATGCCTAGCATCATTACAACAGAGTGCACTTTCCAATTTTCTTGTTGGTTCCAAAAAACCTGCCAGAGGGCAGGAAAATGCTTTTGACTTCCATTAGCCTTTTCA
>NW_008651147.1:12110-38999 GCF_000695815.1 Acanthisitta chloris
CTCAGGATACACGAACAGGAAGACAGACTACTGTAGCCACAAAGTAAAACTATCTGTTACACAGAAGAAAGGTAATTTGGTACCAGTTCATCGTTCATGTGCATAATTTATTATATTCCTGACCAATGAGTTTGACATGGAAGAAAAAAAGAAAGGAGTTGACTAAAAATGATACAAACTATTTCTAAGAGCTCAAAGTTTTAATTTCTTAATGAGCTCGTTTAATCCAGGTAGATGACTCTGCTCTCTGATAAACCAATTGAAAAATAAATTGCATTTGCAAAAGCCTGCCTGCACAAATCCACATAGAAGAGGATTATATTCCAATGAAAATATGTGAAGCATATAACTGCAATGACAAGAACACAATAAAGCAAAATAATATTGGGAGTCAATACAAAAAGCTTTCCGATGAAACACTGGAGAATGACCTCAATGGCTATCTCCAGGGTTAGTTTCATTCCAGGAAGCATATTTTAGGGCTGGGAAATATTCAGTTGCAGATGATGCCTGCTGGCATTGTTAAGAACTGAGACAGCAACAAAAGGATTGAAACACTATACAAGGATTGTATGGCTAAACAAGCAGAGACACTTGATGCAGTCCTTTTAGCTACCATTATTATTATGACAAAACTTGTACATCCTGTCAATCTAAGTGCTGTGATTAGATTGGTTCTGCTCAAGAAAAACATAGCTGAAATAAAGTAGGAATTGCAAAATATAGTTTTGTGGGAATAGAATTTCTATCTGCACAGAATTACCTTATACCCTGTTCAGTTGAGATTTCACTGGGGAAGGTTTGGTAATATGTAATGGAAATGTGTAACAAAGCTTCGTTGATTTTTCATTTCAAACTGAATTCTAGGCATATATCCTGCAGATTTTAAATGTAACATTGAATGCTGAAATAGCTTGTGGGGTTTTTTCTTTGCATCTTTAAATCCATTGAAGCATAATATAATTTTCCCCTTTTGTCCCCAAGGTTTTCTAGTTTTAGTTCCGATCAGAAGAAAAGTAAATGTCATTACCTCAAAACCCTTCCTCCTGACACATTTTTAAGTGCTGCTCAGAGACATAGATAGGATGTGGGTGAGGCTGGTATACACATACATGCTATGGGTCAATAGCAGAAACAGGACCAGAACTCAAAAACCTGAAATGGGTCCAGTGTTTTAATAATGCACCAAAGGTGACATGAACACGGAAATAACTTTCATCTGGGACTAGCTGCAAGACTAAAATGCCTGTCATATTTGGGAACAGTACTACTGTGAGAGTTAGTGCCTGAGGTCCATGTCTTTCTGCTACCCCCTCTCCTGATCTTCAGCTGCAAGCTGTGTGGAAAAGGACACCCTTTTCCAAACCTTCTCTTGGAGCAGGTCTCTCACTGAGTCCATCAAACATTTCCAAGCAAATCAGTTGTGTTGGGTGCAGACTCATTTTGTTTTCAGGCACACAGGGACACACTCTTAACCTAAATATATGGTGGAAACTATGCCTTAGACATCTAAACAAAAGAAAAGTTCCATCCTTTATGGAACTTTGTGGAACTATATACATGATGCAAAGTAGAGCAATACCTATTTTCAAATGTCAACTCAAACATCAGTCTTGGCTATTTAAAGCACTTAAACCCCCATAAAAATATGTATATCCCCTGTTTAAAAACATAAAAAGAGCATCCAAAAATTTGGTATCCAACAACAGTCTCACATTATTGCTGCTGCTGAATAGTTCTCCAATAAAAAAATAAGAACAAACAAATAAACAATAACAACAAACCCCCTCTTGAACTAAAAATAGCCCCAAATTTATTAGAACAGCACAAAAAAAGTAAATTACTGTGAGCTAAGAGGTGGTCAATGGGGTGAAATAGCACATCATTTTCAAGGGCAGACTGAATATTGCTGTCAGTTCTCCTGGACACCTTCGCACCAAGAAACACTGGTATGACTATACTCCTACCTGAATCCACGCCAAAAAGACCATCAACTCAGTAAGACAGAATGCATCTGGGAATAGCTAATAGAGTGAGAAGATATTTGCCTCAGACAGAAACTATCCCTGTGTGAGCTCTGAACTTGGATGCTGAATGTTTGCTATATGCTCAGGATAATAAGCCTTCAAGAAGGGTCTTACTTTAGACTCACCTGTGTGCCATTTCTTTAAAGCTAATGCTGATTTGCACTACTTTTCCAAATACTTAGAGCATAGACAAAAACCATATTATCTGTCTGAAAAAAACAACTAGGTGGAGGACCATAAAAAGCAACCATAGCCGCAGCTGCTTGAGTAGGAACTGCTGGAATGGCAAAAAATCCTGTCCTTGCAATGTACCATGGATCAGTAAGCAACCAGAGTTTTGCATTCACTACAGTTTAAAGAAAGAGAGAGAATCTCACTGGAAATTAAATCAGAGTTAGAAGAAAACCTACGCAATATCAGAAGAGGAAGCTAAATAAAGGCAAGGCAACAGTTCTATTTATTTAAAGGCTGTGGGGATGCAAAATGAAATCCATTTGTCCCAAGGCAGGTCAAGAACTTTAAAAGAATATTTGCACTTTTCCTTTGTGTGTAGGGTTCAAATTGTGTTGAACTTATTATAATCCTCCAGGTGTCCTAGAGAACTTTTACATATGTGCTGGTTTGAGCTAAAGTAGAGTTAACTTTCTTCACAGTGGCTAGTATGGGGCTATGTTTAGGATTTGTTCAGAATTCAGGGTTGATAATGTAGAGATGTATTTATTGTTGCTGAGCAGAGTTTACACAGAGCCAAGGCCTCTGCATCTTTTTGTATTGCCACACTGGCAAGGATGTTGTGGGTGTATGGGAGATTGGGAGGAGACACAGCTGGGACAGGTGACCCAAACTGACCAAAGGGATATTCCATACCATATGACATCATGCTCAGTATATAAGGGGGGAAGAGGAAGGAGGAAGGGGGGACATCTGGAGTGATGACGTTTGTCTTCCCAAGTAACTATTGTACGTGATGGGGCCCCGCACTCCTGGAGATGATTGTATGTGATGGGGCCCCGCACTCCTGGAGATGGCTGAACACCTCCTGTCTGTGGGAAGCAGTGAATTAATTATTTGTTTTGCTTTGCTTGTGTGTGCAGATTTTGCTTTCTCTATTAAACTGTCTTTCTCTCAACCCATGAGTTTTTCCAGTTTTTTCCCTTCCAAATCTCTCCCCCATCCTGCTGGTGGGGGAGTGAGCAAGTGGCTGTTTGGTGTTTGGTGGATGGCTGGGTTTAAACCACGACGTGACGTGGCAATAGACCATTAATTATTAGCTAACATAACATCAGGCAATTTGATAACAGAAACAACACCTATGGATTACAGGCAGATGGTGGAGAGGCCATTCCTCCCTCTCTGGGTCCCATTCAGAGGAGAAGCAGTTTTCAGTTGCTACATGGTGCAATGTGGTAGTCTTTCCTGTCAGAAAATAATCAGTCTACCAACTAGGTAGAATCAACAGGTTGACCTGGTCACCATAGTTACAAAGACACAAAAACTGCTGAATGTCTTCAAGATGAGAGGGATCATTGGGATATCAGATCATTAGGAAAATCCTTCTCCTGAAAAGGAACCTGAAATTTATATTTCTAAAGCTGGAAACAGAAAAACCCAGAAAGTTCTTTGAACCAGAAGTTTGATACAAATATGAGTTACTTATGTACACTTCTTAATTCTGTTCTTTCATAAAGTCATGCTGTACTTACAAGACTTTGTTAAAATATTCAGTGCCTTCCACTCCAGCGATGGCTGCATTTCACAGGTGAGTGAAACCATCGCTGCGTGCAATATCTGTAGAGCACTTGCTGAATTTCTGTAAGCTTTATTATTACTGATTCAATCTGTGTAAGAGGAAAAAGGGCATCCAAATGGCACTTAAGATGGAATAAGGAGCCCTTCATAAAGCTATTAAGAAATTAATAATTACAGGAAGACAGATGTAATTACATCCAGAAGATCAATGCAGCTTTTAATGAAGAAGAATTTCAAGACCCTAAATACAAATTGCGATAAGAAACTTCTGAGGCTCTCCCACATACCTCTGCTAGATAAATGTGACAAGGGAACAAAGGAATGACAGTGATATTACACAAAACAAAACGATTCAGGTCTCCTACTGAAAACATTGAGGAAGACAGTTTGAGCTGTGAAACCATGTCTTCTTTGATATATGATTATGCTTGATGTTTACAAATGTAGCAAAAAGGCCTTCAGCATATTCACTGCAAATGGGGCAAATAATATGAAAAGTTGCATCTTTTTCAAAAGTTTTACAAACTTCTTTTTTGAAAAAAATGTGTTTTCAATGGAGATGAAAAATGTTAAATACTCCCCAAGACTTAAGTAGTTAGAAAGAAATCCTTCCCTCCAACTCTGCAGAAATCTCTAAGCAATGGCATGATAGAGAAGACATAATCCCTTGCTTGTGGCTGACACTAGGAGAGTTGGCAGGACACTTGCATATTGAGTGTTTGTGTCAGGGTTGCAGATTGGCCAAGGAAGAGGAGAGAGAACGTCATGGCTCCTTTGCTCTCCTTCATGTAAACCCTTAGGTTTAGCATGGGCAGGCAATACAAGATTGAAAGAGCAATTCAATTGAGCAGGAACTTTTCTCTACCTTCTGTCTGCTGTGAAGAAAGTATACAACTGGGAACAATAATAGCTGCCTCCTGAATATAGTGAGGAATGATATGGGAACATAATCAGGGGAAAACAAACAAAATTAACAAGTCCACACATCACTTAAAATAAACCTACAAACCCAACCACTTCACTTATGTCCAGCAATGAAGCAGGTGCTCTGCACACAGGAAAATACACGCCACAGTGAATGAAATGTTTTATCAAAATACCACAAACCCCAAGCATCATAAAAACAGCAAAGGGGAATAAGCTATTGCTAAAGACCTGGGGCCATAAGAAAGAGCTGAAAATGTTGATACATGGAAAGATTGTAAGCATCAGCTTATACTGGCCAATTAAATCTGGCAAACAATTTCTTTCTTGATCTTCTCTCTTTTCGCTTCAGTGTGTCAGTACATCTCAGTGCTGTCCTTTACTTCTGACAGTCTCCAAGTGCCATATGTTTGCACCTCATCAGGAAAAAAACCAAATGATGCTATACTTGCGGCATATCACTTGTAGATACAACGTTTGCACCTCATCAGGAGAAAAACCAAATGATGCTACACTTGCGGCATATCACTTGTAGATACAAAACGTAATTAAAAGCGACACTATATCTGATCAATGGGGGAGTTAGAAGAAAAAAAATCAAACTAGTTTTAGCACAACACAGACATTGAAGAATAACTGCAGCTGAAACATTGCAGAACACACTGTGGAGAATAATTCTTCATTCACTAGCATGGGTGGGAGCTAGCTCTGCCGAAACATTGCAGAACACACTAGCATGGGTGGGAGCTAGCTCTGCTCCAGATTTGCAGCTGTTAGAGCTCTGCAAGCTTTGCAGGGAGCATGCCGATTTTTACCAGCCAAAGTGAAGCACATTTGAAAGAATTTTCTGATCAATACCTGCCTGAAGTTTGTTTCTAGCTCTTATCAGAAAAGTTCATTTGTTATGATGGCAAAAATAAAACACTCATCTGCAGAGAAATAAAATCCTCAATTATCAAACTACTGGCTTCAGCAGTATTTTTTTGAGAGAGCAGGTAAAAAGGACAAACTCTCAAGAGATTTTGAGGATTAGTGGGGATTTAATAGGAAATGCACTGCAGACAGCGACTTGTGTCAGTAATTTGAAGACCTGGATGGTCTGATTCAACAGGAGAGAGGAGATGAGAGTTTGACACTGAAAAATATTTACCAACAACATAATAGTAACATGGGGAAAACAGTAAGCCCAAATTTCTTTTCATAAAAGTAGCACATACTATCTTTCTCCATCTGCTTCAAATTGCAGCTACAACATTACTTCTGGGTGTACATTTGTCAATTTATAAACATTACAGAAAATATGTTGACTTAATTATAATATGCTGAATATCTGGCTATGGAGTTCAGCTTGGAAAATCCTCCTGTTCTTAAAGTGGGACCCATTTGAATATAAAAAACTTTCACTAGAAAAGAAGGATTGCTTAGCACCATATCACATGCAACCATAAGCTAAGGGGAAAGAGGTATGGAATGCCTAGCTGTAATAAAAGGATCTCTAGAATCTTGTCTGGTCCCACAAATGACCTTAGAAAGTATAGGTCCAGCCCTCAATAGCTAAGATATACAGGATGGTTATTGACAACAGTTTGAAATGTAAAGTTCCAATGACATAAGATGTAGAAGATATGTCAGTTTAATGACATGGTTTTCAACCCAGCTATATGAGTTTCCTCTTAACTGTGAGTTCTTCCCATTTTGTTTTGGGAGAGGCTTTTGTGTGGCCATGGGTTTTCAAATAGGACTCAGAAACAACTTGTCCATCATAAATGAAAAGTTATCAGATTCAACAACTCCTGACCATAGTATTCCTAGGTGGGAATGGGGAAGGATTAGAAACAGGAATAGACCTTACAACGTGTGTGTACTAACCACTTAATTTACCAAATAATTTCTTCGGTTTTCTTCACAAGCATAGGATAAGAAAGAGATACGTCATACAAAATGTTCTGTTCCATCTGAAAGATAAATGCTTTTCTGTTTGCTTCAGTAATAACACTCTCCAATTAAATGTTATCAGAGCTGATTTTTCCTTTGATTTGTTGGGGTGTGTGTTGGAAGAAAAATCAATTATTCATTTCAGCACACAAATAAATGTCCTCAGCACTTTCTGTAGGATAATGAGTGTACTTAGAAAGATACGAACTTCAATGACAAGATGTTTTGGGGGGGGTTGTTTGGGGTTTTTTTTCAGTGGGGTGGGTTTTTTTTTCATTACTTCTTTAAACACACATGATGTCTGAGAAGGGGTAAGGAGAAATGGAGCATCTCAGCCTGCTGCAACACTTTGCTATCAGAAACCTGACTGACATATTTCTGAAAAGCAGGTGGAATTGCTCTGAATTGCTCTGATTTCTATTGTTCTGTTCCTCATTTAGGCCCTTCACAAAAAACAAGGCTGGTGTTGTTTGGGCAGCACTCATTCAAAACTTGCAAGAAGGTTGTTCACTAACAGTGAAATGTACTGCATTTGAGCAGCTTTGCCCATATGAACTTCTCAGAAAGGGATAAGAAAAAGCTGGCAATGCATCTCTAGTGCTCTGTCTTCTGACATACTGGACAAAAAGAGGAAAGGAAACAGGCAAATACAATTCAACTTTGGAACTCCTACATGTTAGTTTGTGGAATTTACAGTCCTCTGTCCTTTTTGTTCTTAAATTATTTTACCACAAAAGGATAGCAAAAATTAGACAGCTTCATTTAAATTCACACCAGTACCTAGCTACACAGAATTGCAATGAACATTGGGTCCCCCAAATATAGTCAATCTTGAGCAAAATACAGTCACAACAGATAGGGTCCTGCAGGGCATCCAGATTTGCTGTGTGGTCTGGCAGGCTTCCTATTCTGCCATACTTCACAGGAGCCCTGTATGAATCCCTAGGCTCGTGGCCAAGACAGACTTTAGGAGCCTACCATCTTTCTCATGAAGGTCTGGCATTGGTTGGTCTGTCTGCATTAATGCAGCTGAAGCTGCAAGTCCATCTGCGTGTGGTAAAGCTGGAAAGGTATTTCAGGTGAGTCTACTGTGGGGTAAGGCTGGAAAGGTATTTCAGGTGAGTCTACTTTGTTCTCTTTATAGCCTTAAAAATCATTGGCCTGTAGTGGCTGAAACCACTTTGAGCAGTATTTGTGCCTGTTAGAGACAGTGTCCTGGGAGATCAGTTTATTCTACTGAAACAGGACTTTAACATGTGAATCATGGCTGGTAGTGGACTGAAGAGGCAAGCGTGCTCTTCACTTTTACTGTTACAAGGATTGCCCTTCACTGCTCATAAAATCTTCATGTACTGGAGAAGACATCCTATTGACAAGTATTATTAGTCACGCACAGTCCTAAAATAGTTGCATGGCATAAACAGATGGAGCTTTTTTCCTATGAAGATACCTTTTTCCATTCAAACCAGAAATGAGTGTGATCATCTCTCTGCTTTTTTCCTCCACCAGACTGTTCGGACTCTTAAGATTTATCTTATCCCATTTCCAAAGCAGTAATACATTAGTCGCCACAAGACAGCTTAAACATGCACATCATATGGATGATAAAACAATTTTGATTCCTCATAAACCAAATCATTGTTTTGCCTCCGCTTCTTTTCTCCTTCTTCCTCCAATGTCCCTCTCCCACTCCATGCTGTACATTGGAAGGAGCGCTTTGACAACAACAGAATTAATTAATCAAGGCAGCTACTCTGGCTTCATAACTCATTCCCCTTGTTATTCACTACTGAGTCATGGAGCAGAAGGTGGGTGTCTTGATCTTGAAGGTAGGACAAAGATACAATATATTTCCATCAGGTGCTGGAAGAAAGGTTACAACCTGCTTCATACAGAATTCAATTAAGAATCTCAGAGAGGGGAAGCAAGTTTGTATTAACTCCTGTAGATGCCAGAATGCTTTCCATCTATTTCTGTTTCATCTCTTTGCTCTAAAAGATTTTTAACTAATCACGGCATTAGGTTAGTTCTTTTAAAACAGTAGGTGATCAATTTTGTTTCAGTGCCTGGGGAAAGAAATTCAAAGATTCACAGATGTTTCATGTTTCATGGAAATCACCAAAAAAGATTCAATTGAGAAGCAAATCTGACACTAACATTATCTACACAAGAATTTCTATTGCACTGCTGTCTGGGCATTTTTGTATCATGAGGCATTTTCTACATGTTCAGTAGGAAATGTGGATAGACTCAGGCAGACAGGGTTTCACATGTCTGTGTCTTTAAAGGCAAAACTATAATAAATGAAAGTTAATGTTTGGTATACTCCATTTGGCTTTTATTTCTAAATGTCTGAAGAAAAGACCTTACCAAAAAATTTAATTTGACACCTCTGGTTTTAATGCCAGTGAATGCCAGGAGGAAAATGAGGTCATCTTCTGTTGGAATTATCAGCTGACTCCATAGAGGAGGACCAGATGCAGATCTGATGCTACTTTGAAGCAGAAACTGAAATTTTTGTTGCTGGAAACATTCTGAACTATCACCATTTTATTTCCTCTAATATTTGAAACAAGTAGAAAGAAACTTGTCTTTCTTTTCTGACTTGTGTGTATGCGTGTCTGTGGGGGTATAAAAATTGAAGGGTCTGTGCAAAGGTGAAAAATGCATATGTAGAAAAGATATGTTTGGAAATGACTATATAGTGTACCAAAAAACCCCAAACATTCTGATATTCCCAAACCTAGACATGTCATTTAAATTTGCTGTTCTAACAAATTAACCTTTGAGGCAGTTTGACATTTAACTGCCTGCCTTTTTTGCAAAACTATATCAGCTTGGAGTAGTAGCCTGATTTTCTGATGCTACCATTTTTCCTGATGAGTCAGGAACCATCTGGAAGAAAATCCATGCTCGATGAAGATCATCTCTTGTGCATGGATTTATGTCATGTTACCAGATCCACCAGTTGTTTTCCATAAAGTTCAGGTTCCAGAAGTTCATATGGGGCGTTACTGAATAATTGAACCCATGGCCTCCTCGTGCCAGTCAACAATGTTTTTGCTCTAGCTTCATATTCATTGTGGCCGTAAAGAGAGTTAATGAGAAAATAAAGTTGAAGCTGCATCCTCTGTGCAGATGGCTCGTATTTGATGGGTCAGATTATCTTGCATGGGATGTTCATCACTTTACTCATTTCATAGAATCATAGAATTTTAGGGGTTGCAATGGACCTTTCAGATCATCTGAGTCCCAGCCCCTCCCTGCCATGGGCAGGGACACCTTCCCACTAGACCAGGTTGCTCAAGGCCTCATCCAGCCTGGCTTTGGACACTGCTAGGTTTGGAGCATCCACAACCTCTCTGTGCAACCTGTTCCAGTATCTCACCACTCACACAGTAAAACCCATTTTTTCCTAATATTTAGCCTAAATTTTCCCTCCTTCTGCTTGAATCCATTGCCCCTTGCCCTATCACTGCAGTTCCTAACAAAGGGCCCCTCTCCAGCTTCCCTGCAGCCCCTTCAGATACTGAAAGGCTGCTATGAGGTCTCCACACAACCTTCTCTTCTCCAGGCTGAACAGCCCCAGCTTCCTCAGCCTGTCTTAATAAAGGAGATGCTCCAGTCCTCTTATCAACTTCACGGCCTCCTCTGGCCTTTCTTCAACAGTTCCATGTCCTTATTGTGTTGAGGGCACCAGAAGTGCACACAGTATTCCAAGTGGCGTCTCACGAGAGCAGAGTGGAGGGGGGAAATCATCCCTTTTGACCTGCTGGCCACACTCGCTTTTAATTCAGCCCAGGATTCATTTGGTTTTCTGGGCTGTGAGCGAACAATGCCAGCTCATGGTGAGTTTCATATTTTTTTCATCTACTGTCTGAATCATGTCATTAATCTAAAGTGGAAGAGCTTTAGGAGTTATTTGAACTGCTTGGAAAAATATGGCTTCATAGTGAATATCCTGAACAAAGGAGATATTTATTTCCCGCCTATAATTTCACAGCTTATTGATAGAACAGGAAGAAATTCAAACCCCCTGGTTGGTGGGTGTCTCTAAGAACTGTGTTCTAGATTGTAGACTGAGAAGAGGCTTCTCAGTCAGCAGATTTGTTGAAAGACTGTTCAGGCTGCCTCCCAAGGACCACTTCATAAACCTGAGATCAGGACCTGGAGAGCAATAGATGGATGATTAAGAAAGAAGTGAGAGAAATTCCATGTAATGACTTGTCTCAATGTCTTTTGCAAAGTATCTGATACACAGTTGAATTCAGACTTGCAACTTCTAGAATTTGGCACTGAAACAATGCTGACTGATATCCACTCTGTCTTTCCACCAGACTTTATCACCCTCTTAGCTGAGGCAGCAGAACAAATGGTGTGTCATGCACTGAGCCACTGCAATTCAAAGCTTGATGTATTCTCTTCAGGGTCCACACAGAGAGGTGCCAAAATCTGTGGAGGTTACATCCATCCCTTCGATGGACAGTGCAGGGTTCACTAAGCCAGCTCAACTTTTCTCAGCAGTTGAAGCAAAAACAAATGTCACCCCCCCCAGGCTAAGATTTGGTGCTGGCCCCTGCTGTCCTGGGAAGCAGAGAGGAAGGAAGGAGAAGGAAGGAGGGGTAAGATAGAAGTATGGAGCTAGAGACACATAGCATTGTGTTACCTGATGTTGAAACTTTCCTCAGAGTGAGATGAGTGGGATGGTGAGAAGACACACTCAACACAAACATGGGTCTGCATGCCCTAGTCCCGCTCAGCAGCCATCAGGCACCTCTGGAGTCTGTGCTGCAGCAGTGGAGAAACAGTGTCCTCAACAGCCCACCCTGCTGATGCCCCTAGGGTCCCTGTCTGCTGTGCTGCCACCTGGTCCCTCACATTTGTTGGAGAATGGCTAAGAGAGCAGGGATATAATCCTGGGGAAGGCCAAAAAGAGCTAGGCCTCAGTCCCCTGGGAACGTACAGACACAGTCCTGGGAACACACTTGGGAATGCAGTGTACAAGCAAGGCTCTGGAGATAGTAACTTATATATAGATAGGGAGTAACTCAGCTGGGCAGATGGCAGATGGCAGGGGTAACTCGTCCTTGAGGGTGAAACAAACAGGTTCGAGAAAAACAGCTAGGAATGCACCCAAGCCTGGGAAAGCAGGAGATAAGCCTCACAGCTGCAGCTGTGAGTAGGGAGAGTACCTGAATGCTATCTTTAGAGCCTAGCCAATTAAAAATGATTGATAATTGAATGCCTGTCCTGTACTGTGTAAGAAAGAGTCTGTCGGACAATAAAGTTGGAGCTTGCTGTATCACCCACACGGAGTCGGCCGCTTGCTTCCCCGTGCGGAACCTTCACCTTTCCCAACACACATTATGATTTTAGGGGATGCCACACTGGAAGGTGGCTTTGAAGTAGCTAACAAATACTGCAAGTGTCATAACAGAGAGAGCAGGAGCCCAGGAGAGAAAAGGTGTCAAAATCTTCACCTTCCTCCTCAGTTTCTCTAAGTTGTATGGGGCTGCAGCTGGCCTGGACACTCCTCTGCTGAAGATGCAGAGCAGGCAGAGAAGGAATTTAGCCCCTTTGGTTACAAGATATAAATTAATATAATCCTTTTGCTTGTTCAAGGTGGAGGCATATATGTTCCTAGGCAACCATGGCTTTTGGGGGAATTTTGAAACACTCTTGATTCTCTCTCCTAAGGCATAGATTGAGACCTGACCATTTCAGTTTTCTACTGAATATTTATTACTATTTTCTCTATGGTGTGGTCTAGAACTCAATACAACTGGTTCTGAGTTCAGCAAGGAGCTTTATGCATGACCACTAATGCAACATATGCCTTAGCAATAATAATAATGAATTCACAGTGACAGAAAGCAGAGATTTCCAGCTAAATCATAAGAAATTCAATAAACCTAAACCTGGATAATCTACCGTGCATTCAATTACAATGCCTGTCATGAAAAGCAAATATGAAAACCTGCTTACTAAAAGAACCCACCCAACCCCTCAAAAAATAAACCAAGCTGTCCTTCCAAGGAGGTTGCTCCTCCTTTCTACCTCCCCCACCATCACTGTTAGCCTAAAATAAGAATTCAAACTAGCTCTTCCTTGGGGGGATGCAAAGGACAATCCAATGAATAATGCTGTGGGAGTGATTTGTAGTTTCCCCAAAGCGTGAGCTGATTTGTTATGAATAGAACTCAGCCTGCTGCTCTGTTGAAAGCCAAATCTATGTGACCGATTTTCTCTTAATGCATTTATGGTAAAGAATGATCCTGCATTTGATTGTGTGACCGATCACCCTGACATCTACAGCTGATATTCTACCTGTGCAGTCATAATTCTACACGTACCAACAAAAGAAAAAGAAAAAAAAAAGAGACATGTTTTAGCTCACTGCCTTACTTTCTCATTTCACTAGTGCAAAGGCCATCTGATTTAAATTCTTTAAAGACACATCAGTTGAAAAGAAGCATTTCAGGTTATCATTTTAAGACTGTAATTGCAGTGTGGTTTAAAAGGATAGCATGCATGGATTTTGACTGGGGAGGCCATCTCTTGGAAAAGCAAAAATCAGTTAAAATATCTGGGATTAAATAATAGATCATTGGATGTTCTTGCTAATTAATGAAGTTTAAAAAAGCTTGTCATTTACCCTGAGTAACCAGATAGAAACAAGATCAAGTTTTACATTTCAGGGCAGAAACTCACTGTCCGTGTAGGATTGGGGGAATAAAACCCTGATGTAAGAAGTCATCTCTATTCAGAATGCTTAAACATAGTCATATGTCAGGACCTGAATGGAAATTATTTGGCACAATACACTGAAAATAAACCTTATATTGTCCCTACCCCTGCTGGCCTGCTTCTGTAGAAGATTGTTGTGTAACAAAAACAGCCCACAAACAAAGAATGTTGGCAAGTTCCCATTTTTGCAGGGGATATCAAAGTTATTTCATAATGATGTATCCTGTGCAGAATAGAAGAAGACCCACTGGAAATTGCTTGTGCTTTTGGACACCTGGGAGAAAGAACATCAGATAATTCACCCAGAGGCTGACCCATGGATGGAAGAAGGAAATCTTTAAACAGATGAAAATAGCAATGGATAGAGAATACAGCATAATATCTTTCCCTTCTATTTTCCATTCATCAAACAGAGTTATAATCTTGGGTTTTTTCTTCTGGGGAATATCATTCACTCAGTTCCATGCCATCATTTTCCCAAACTGGAAGGAAAAATAAACAGCCAAAAAACAAATGGAAAAAATGTAAACTCTAAAACTGGCCAAAAGTAGCCAGTGACCAAAACCTACCAATGTTGGGTCCACGCTGGGTTCAGATACTCATGCTCTGAGGAAAGTCAAAGTCAACCACTATTTGAAGTACTTCCTTGTGCATCTATTTTAATTCTCTTTCCTGCATCATTACTACCTGAATGAGCTACCCATCACATTCAAAAGATACTACTCCTCTCTCATCATCATTTGAACAAACTACTCTGGTATCAGTCATTTGAGAGATACAGCCAGTCTCATCTGACTGTTACTTTAACTATGTTGTTTCTGATTTTTAAGGAGGGATGATAACATTGCTGTCATGACCAACAAATTAGCATCACATGAAAACAGCCAGCAATGACTTAAACTGTGGTTCTGCAGCAAGTCTAGAAGGAATGGTAGCATGAAGTTATACTGATCTGCAAACAAAGATTCTGATTGCAGTTTTCCAGGGATATGTTTATAATGACACAAAGGAAGCATTTAAGTTACATCTAAGTTAGCTAATAGCAAATTACCACTGCTACAAGTACTGCTAACAATATTGTTGGGAGTAGATTTTACACAGGACATCACATTGCCACTGGCTATGAACTCAGACTGATCATCCACACCAACCATGCTGCCAAATTCATAATTTTGGCTAATATCTCCTATTAATTTCAAAGGCATTTAGACATCCAAATGATTTTTGATGTTCTGACCCATAGGTGATTTGTAGGAGATGATGCTAGAACTGGATGTGACCATATCTCTCACACTATCAGGCAGTCATTCGTTGAGCAGTGAAATGGTTAAACAGTGATAAGCAGGTCAGGTGCAACAACAAGAAAGATGCCATCAACACTTGCTAATTTTTTTAAAGAGGAAAAATCCTTTGGCATTAACCCCCATGATTCATAAGAAATAGAGGCAGGCTGGCAAAGTTTAAATGATTGAAAATGATGCCCACGGCCTTCTGCAAAATCTGATTACAGCTCCAGTGATCGATGGGTTGCCATTAGCAGAAGAAAAAAGAAGTTCAGAAATTGAGCCAAGTAAATCAAGAAAGACCTTTTGAGTTTACAATGAACACTTCAACATGATTCAAAAAGTGTTTTAACCAAGATTTCATTTTCTGTAAATATATGTTGCCTTCAGAATATAAACTATTCATTTCCACCAGTCCCATTTGAACCAGACTTTCGTTTGGCCTGAAAAGATGCCCAACTTTCCCTGCCAGCTTTTCAAGGCTTTCGTTGATTTACTTCAACAACATTGGGGGACTTAGCTTCTGCATCTGAGGCCTGGCAGAAACTCTCCTCTTTTTAGCTCAGATGCACAAAACTTTGAAGTTCTCCCTACACATTTTCCGAGTTATTTTCTTTTCTTAATAGTTCTTTTTTTATTTTTTCTTAAAAATGGAAACTAGTTTCAGGTTCATGAATATATGCTACAAATTCCTGGCATGAATTGCAAACTCATTCCAGTGAAAAATAAGTAAAGTGAAAAATAACCAAAATTAAATAGTTGCAGCATTATAAAGAGTGGAGTAACAGGTGTGACTACTTCACTGCCTCAATGGAGAAAGAAAGCTGTTTACATGTTTGGATAACATTTAATAATTTTAAAAATCTGGAATTTATAAATAGGGCTTTTTATTATATCCCAAGTGAAATATTCATTTTGAGCTTTCAAATATGGAAGTTTTTTTTTAGCACGAAGAATGTTAAAAACCCAAGTATTTTGATTCAAAATGTACTAATTTTATTTTACAAGAAAAATATTATTTTCATTTAGTGAGAGAAGAGGGACATACTGCCAGTCACGCTACCCAAGAGAGAAACGGTCTCAGGCAAAATTACAGCTCATCTGTGAATGTTTGTCCTAGCCTCAAATCAAGACCCAGCTGTACCATTTTGTAATTTTCCTGTAACATCAGCCTCTCATGCCTTTTCTCTCAAGAGCTCTGAACCGAAGCCTCAGCTCTGACACAGAGTCACTGTGCAAACTTGGGCCAATCCTAGTTGGGTTCTTTGGCTTTGTTTTTGTTTGAGTTTTTGGGGGCAGGGGGTTGTTTTTTGGTTTCGGGTTGTTTGGGGTGTTTTTGGTTTGGGGTTTTTTTGTTTTGGTGTTGTTTTGTTTGAGTTTTTTTGGTTTGATTTTTCCTTGTGGTGTTTTTCGTTTGTTTGTTGTTTTGCTTTGGGGTTTGTTGGGTTTTTTTTCACATCAGAAGAAATTATCTGTAATTTGCAAACCATGTCTTCAGAGTTACATTGAATGCCACTTCCTTGGAGTTTTTCACCTGAGATCAGAAAACTTTCTGCAGCATGTGCCTTGCTCATGACCAGAGCTGCTCTGTGGTGTCAGACAGAAGATCAAAACAGCTGTCAAGTGAATTTTCAGTATACTTCACTCTATTGCCAAAGCACAGAAAATGTTGTTGCCATTTTTACCCTGGAATATGCTGTCCATACATGAAAAGTCTTGAAAGCACATTTATCACTAAAGTAGCATTTGAGAAATTTTAAATTAAACCAAATCATATAAAGAAAACAGAAGAACAACAACCTCTTCATTTACTAGGCCTCCTAGAGTGCTCTGTGACATAAATAAATGAGCTATGGGTAAGCTGATTTCAGTTTGACTTTACTCATACAGTGTAATGTAGTTTTTTGTTAATTAAGAAACAGAGCATAACCTGACACTATTTGAGGAATAGGATTATAAAGATGTGATTTTATGTTAGACTGCTGTGTAAATAGGCTCATTCCCAGATTGTTAGAGCAGTGAGCATTTTGATAAGATACCTGGAAAACCTGACTATAACAACAGTATTACCTTCATAATTATGTTATTGTTGAGAGATGGCAACATAAATGAATACATGATAGATCAAGAGGAGTGGCAGCATACAGAAGTGCACATAAGCCTAAAGGTTTAAGACTGATGCAGAAAGTAAATGAACAAAATTGAACATTTAAGTAGCATCCTTTGGAACTGCATATGCAAATGCTTGTGATATTCTTGCCCAGAAAAAACAACGTGGATTTATGGGGAGAAAGGAACAGCCCATTTCAGAGAGAAGAAGGGCTGTGGTGAGCCCCTTTCACTGTGCACATTCACAGCATGTTGCAAACCCCTCTCTCTTTCCCAAAGAAGTCGTCTTAAGCTGATGATTTGAAACAACTGCTCCTCATGATGGTGATGATGGCACAGGCCTGATAAAGTACCCAAACCAGATTCCCCTTCCCTCTCTTCCTCCTTGCACTTTACAGCTAGACCATCCTTTGCTGCATTTCTGGTGGGGATTCAAGGAGGTGGTTTGCAGGCTCAGAAGCAATTTGTTCACCCACTCATACAGAAGGGCCTCTGGGAATGAGGACTATCTGTACTGAGATGTGAGATGGCTCCTCCTACAAGGAAGCCACCAGAGGGAGCGATACCATCAGAGCTGTCCTTTATAAAAACCTGTTTAGGATTGCTGGAGCAGCTTGGTGTCAGCTCACTGGAAGATAAGTACTGCTTGTTGAGTGCTATTTTTAATTAAGCAAAGATAGCACTCCAGCAATCATGGGACTGATGATGCAGCTACTTGCCAGCTTCATTATAACTGAAAACATATTCCTAGGTCTGTCCTGGATTGCTCTTCAAGCACCTGTGTAACATCATCATTCCCCCTCATTTCCAAGGAGATTAGGATTCAGTTTGCCTTTGTACTGCAAAAGCACTTAGGCAAGAACTTGCAGCAGAGTCAGGACCATTAGCTAGAAGTGCAGTATTGATGTTTTCTGGTTTGTCATTATTGGCTTTTGTGACAATTTATAGGGCATAATAGAGTGCCCCACAGTGGCCTCGTCAGTTGAGGCTTGCCTGTTCCTGCTGTACTGCTCTAGCACAGCACACAGAGCTGGGACATAAAAAGATAACTAGTAGTTATCTGTAAGATTCTTTAGTCAAGATGACACCATCTCCAGGTCATCACTTCTCTGCCTCTGCAGCATTTGGCTGGAATAGCCCACAGCCTTGAAATGCTGGACCATTACAGTTCCTTTCATCTTTATCTGTTCTGGCTCACAAGGACAGCCCCAGAAATGCCCTCTGGATCAGCCACACAGCCAGCCTAAAAATCCAGCCACCAGTGCATATCTTTGGAGCAGCAGCTGTGTCCCACATGCCCAAACACCACAAGGGGAGTTAACATCTTAGGAACTCCTCTCCTCAGGGGAGGAGCTGTGTTAGCTGGGGAACCATGGGTATAGAAGTGAGGCATGTCAACCTCATGGATGATCTGGATGTGTTTTCTTCAGCACTAATTACATGTTCCCTGCAATTTTAAAGTTCAGAGAAAATACCACCTCAAGGCACACCTAGCCTATTTCCTTTAGTTTTAGAAAAAAAATCCATGAACCAACTCTATATTTAAATTCAAGTTGTGTTTTCTCCTATTATGGGGTATATCCTCCAGAACAGCCCTGGTCTAATGTTTAGGAAAAAAGAAATCTACCATTACAGTTAGACTTCCTTGGGACAATCTTCTCTTTTCAAAATGTTTCTCTTCCATATAATACCTGCCCAGTGTAGCACATCATCCTCCTTTGAAGAAGCCAAGAAAAATTTGATTAAAAATGCTCTTTTTTTCAGTCTCTTAGTAAGACTGTGTGCCCTTTATTCCTTATGTGATTGCTTGATTTTAGCTCCTTGGACCAGGTATGGGTTTGTAACTGTACTTACTGCGTGATGACAGCCCCCACCACCTCCCTGGCATGTGGCAATGTCACAAAGAGAGCATGCAACAGACAGTGGAGCTGGCATTTTACAGCAGTAACAGCCAAGTACTGTTTCTGGTGCTGGTACTAATCTCCAACACAAGTCTAGCAGATCCCTGCATCTCCCTTTTTCCTTCAATTAAAGAGCTATAGCAGCTACATTTGCCTCCTTAATGGACTATTTTGAAAGATGCTGAAGAAATTGTACTACAGCCAAGCATGATGTTTTTCCGCATCATCTTTGCTCAAACTTGCCTTCTGTATACTACATGTAAATACAACTACAATTTGTATTTAATACCAATGTTTTCTCCTCTCTTGGCATAAGGGATTCCAACAATTGAAGACAAAATCAGGTCATTTGGGATTAGAGCTTTAAAGAAGCTCCACTCTTGAGACAACCCATCCCCCATCTATTTTAATTTAAACCCTGCTTAAAACCCATTTTCAAGTTTCCAAAGCAGCTATAAGGTGCTTTAATGCACACGAAGCAAATGAAATTATTTTGTAATGAAAGTCTTGTCATACATCATTAGGATCTTCCTCCTACCTATAGGGCCATTTAGGAAGCTGAATAAATCTATCCAGCTTTATAGCTGTAGGAGATGGTACATTAAGTTTGCTGGCCCCAGAGTACCTGAAGAAATCCAAACACCAGTATTCGTCAAGTCCAGCAGATTTTATATTCCTACTTCCAAATGTTGTTCAGGAGAGGTCTTCGACAGCAAATCCTCAGTTGGCAACCATGAACAGAGGTCTACAAGCTTTAAAGAGACATATTTATCACAAAGCACACCATAAGATGTGAGCGCTGTATTTCTAGTGAACAAAAACCTAATGCCTCCTCACACTGGTGGTGTTGGCCTTTTCAAGGCACAGGTATTCTGGACCCTTATTTAGTCACAATCTCCTGCAGTGCTGGAGCTTGATGTCAATTCCAGCAGCTATAGTCAGCTCTCCTATCTCACAGTCTAAGATGCTAGACCCCAGCACCATTCTGACCAGGAGGGTGACACTCCAGCATTTACTGCCTCCCCAGCTGTGAGAGCACTATCCCTTCTGGAACTGCAGCAACAGCTGAGCCACTGATCTGCTCTGAATTAAGAAGCTGGTGATGGTATCCATGGAAGCACATATAAAAAGAAATACTAGAGCTTTTAGACATTTAGAATACAAAAGAAAAATCATGGAAGACATGCTTTTAATCAAAATAGGCATGATATAAATCCTTTTTCTTTTCTTAATATGCATCTTTTGGAATTACTTTCTAGCATCCCCAGCTATATCTCAATTTGAACTAGACCTAAATTATTTTCATCCCTGTTACTCTAGTCTCATATTCTATTATCCCAGTGGATAGGATGTAATCAAACTAATGTATTTATCCATTTTGATGTGGGTTCTGTGACATTTTGCTTTTTGCTCTGCTGGAAAACTGACAGTTGCTTAGTTTCCATTTGTTTTTCTACTGTGTCTGGATGAATAATACATTTTTCAAAGTTATATGACTCCCTTTGTATGGTGGGAGGGGAAAAGAGAATATTTCACAAGGATTAAGTTTTATTTCCTTTTTATAGTTGAGCAAAGAACCCAAACAAGTGACCCACTCTTTGCAGTCAATCGAATTTGATGAGTTACCTGCCCTGGTATGTGGGATCTGTGTGTGGGCCAAACACACAATTTGGTTCAGTGTAGAAGTACGAAGGGATATTGATCAAAGACCACCATTTTTTAGACATATCAATAACACCAGTAATATTATTAGGTTCTCATCATGATCTCTGTCTGGAGTTCATTACACCTTTTTCTCACACTTACATGTAATGTCTGCTGGCTTGATGAATTCAGGCTGTCTAATAAACACTGGAGCAAAAAAAAGGAAAGAATCTCATTTCAAATGCATTGATAATGCATTCCAATGTAACCTGCTTTGTGATGTTCTAAACCATTCCATACCTTTGTGTGTGTTCTGTAGGGCTTACTCCAGTATCTTTGTCAAGTCACTAATATGCAAAAAAAACCCCAACTTTATCTGAGTTTTTAAGCTTTCTTTTGCTCCTGGCAGTTAAGAAAGATTGGAGAATGCACTCATCACCCCCACAGAGACTGTACCACTAACAGTTAGCACATGATAACTTTCTAACACCCTCCACAGTAACCCTTTGACCACAGTAATCAATCTAGCTGCCTTTTTACCTCGACTCTGGAGATTAAATCAGATTTAAACACCATTGATAAAGAGCTATAAAGATATGGTCATTAAACTCTGAGGTACCTCTGTTCTTAAGCTCTGTTGGATGAATGTCTGGATACTACTAGAAGAAGAGATTGCTTTTTTCCAAAGTCAGCTTCAGATGGCAACATGGGTATGTTGATCAGGAATCACTTGACAAAAGAGGGAATAGTAGCTTTCCAAGGGAAATATCCTTCTTTGTTTTCACTATGTCACCTCCCTTCACGGCATGTTATATTTGTTTTCCATTAACAAACTGTGTAAGCAAACCTCCCCAAAGATCACGTGCTGCAGAAATAATTATAACGCTGTCACATGAGAGACCAATAAAAAAAGCCAAATTTGCCTTTAAAATAAAGAAGTAGTACTATTCTCCCATTTCCTGCCTGTTAACTATCTATTAAATTGGCCAGCAGCTACTTCAGAAGTGGTTGCTAGACATTTATTGCATGTTACACACTGTTGCTCAATTTTATGTGCTCTCGTAGGGGGAATGCACACACTTGGAATGCACTTAATGTGCAGAGGGGGCAGAGGGAAAGCCCTGGGGCTGCAGTTACCTAATGAAGTGTTGTATGTTCTAGTGGAATAGAGAAATGCAAATGTTCTCTCTGACCAACCTTGCAAATTTTCCTGGACCATCCTGGCAGCTTGACTCCTGGTTTCAAAATTTCTTTCAATTTTAAAGTATCAGGTAACACTCCCCCTGAACAAACTATAGGGACCCCTACAAATTAAAGCAATCTGCATAATGACCACAAGTGGATGAAAATCCAGGGAAATAAAGTGGAACATAAAGTACAAAATTTTATTATGTCCACTGCCTTGCTGCCCTGAGTCTCACTGACACCACTGTGCTAAGCAGTTTGTAAGATGGAGTGCCAAGAGACAGCATCAGCCCCAAAGGCAAACTGACGTAAACAATGGAAGGAATACAGGACATGAATTATGAAACATTTTATCATAACCAATACCTGAAATTCTATAAGGCCTGTTTGTGTGTTTTTTCAAATATACAATCAGTCTAAGAACAGAATTCTTTCTACTGACAGACTTTGTATGCCTGTACCATCACACGGTCTTGGTTACAATAACACTACTACCAGAATACTTATATTTACCTAAACTTCATGTTTAGTGAAGCAAATCTTGAGAGGGAAAAGACTGTCTTATCACAAAACAGGTCTCAGTGACAGGTATCAGTACAGTATAGAAAACTGGTCAAAGCAAGGACAAAGAACAGGTCAAACTCATTTAAAAACAACATTGAAAATTTACATAGGTGTTTCTGAGTCTTTGTAGTTCAGCAGTTGAATGAAAGGCAACTATCATCACTCTGCTCTCCAGAGAGGTAATGTGCTTACTTTTCTTGAGTGTTGCCTTTGAAATCTTGTCATTTACTGTTTTAATAAAAGCATAGTGTTTTAAACATTAAATTTTCAAATAATCCAGCTCACAGATTTAGAGCAATGGCACAAGTCAAGAGGCATCTTTTCCAGCAGGAAAACCTTACAGAGATACAAGAAATTTAAGATGAGAACGTAACTTTCTAGTCACACTCAAATGTCATGTTTGGATAAAGCAACTGAAGTTCACACCTGAGAAAAAAATAAATAAAAAAAAATCAAAACAAGTGATCAAAACCCAAACACCACTTCTGACCAACTGAATATAGCACAGTAGTTAGAGTAGGAATAAAGTAGAGGCCTGACCTAGCACAGTAGTTAGAGTAGGAATAAAGTAGAGGGAAGGTTCAGTCTCACAGGGACCAGGGGCTCAGTTAGAAAGCACCAGAACAAGCTGGGAAAGACAGTGTTCCTTTTCCTAGATTTTATAGAGCCCTTACACAGCAGGTGCTTGTACCCGAGGTAATAAAAGGAGAGAGAAAGAGGAGAGAGACAGAAGGAGCAGGTAGAGAGGAATAAATGTTGCCATCATTGTGCAAGTGTTTTAGTGCAGGTCTGGCAACAAACGCTATCTGTAAATCAAGAATCACTGTGATACACTAAAGCAGGCTTCTTATGAAAATCTGGAAACTAAGTCTTTTATATTCTTGTTGTTTAAAAACCAAGAAGAAGGGATTAGGAAAGAGCCTGAGGAAGGTTAACATCACAGTTTTGCAAATGTTTAAAGAAGCTCCTCCTGAGAAAGATGAAAGAGGGACTGTATCTGTTTGATTATCAAACAAATTACAGCCAGCCTGCAGCTGCAGCACATTAGGCTTTTATCCAGGTCGGTCCATAGTAACAGATGAGAAATCTCCTTCCAATATGAGGAGTGCACAATAGCTTACCTGGTGGTTTAAAGTGTCCTTCCTTTCTAAAACACTTGCTACACTATACTTTTAGTGTTGATCCTTACCAAGCCCCTTACTAGTGGCTGAGGCTCCCTTTTGTATATCAGTCTGGAATGCAAGTCCATTCTCCTAGTAAAAGGTGGTTTCTCCTAACACACATCTATGGAACTGGTTAATGTAGCTGCCAAACAGTTAACGTGTGGGTGAGTTTGTAGCTCACCTCTTACAATGTTGGTTTATCGTGGTCAGCATTCAAAGTGAAAAGTTGGTGTGATAAATTTACTGAAACAGACCATAATTACAGTTTATTTCCCATGGTACCAGAGAAATGGCTCAGAAAAGCAGGCCAAAGGGTTACAGGGAGTTCTGAGCATTAAATAAAGACTAGCAGTTATATCAGCAATGAGAAGTTGGAAATGAATCAACATTTACTCAGCTTCTTCCATTATTATTGGAACCTGTGTGAAACTTCCTTTCTCTGAGCTATTTAAAGGTTACAAGATGACATAAAAAGTTCTGTTGCTGGGCAAGGCTCCCTGGGGCTGGGAGAAGGAAGGGGTATAAAGACAAACCAGCTGGTCCCACATTTTCTCTTGTAAGAAGTTAGCAATATTACTTTATGATATTTGTGAACACAGGGAAGGTAAGCGTCTCAGCCTTCACCAGGTCACTGGCATCCTCTGATTGACCTTTCTGCAGGGATGCAGAGAATAGTGCCAAAGCCCAGATGTAACCTTGCCAAGGAATCACAGGAAGCCTAGAGCCACTGGCAGGTGCAAGAAAGACAAATGAGCCTAATATACTACTAAGAGAATTAGTACTAGACTATTAAGCCTGGGTCCCTGGTGGTATTGAGGTATTTAAAATCAGAGGGAGTTAGCAAAATAAATATGTGTGCATCTTTGGTCCTACAGATTAGATTGTTGTACTGGAAGTTTCAAAGCCATCAGATGGGCTCTGGATTCCCCTTGGAAAATCAAATGAGAAAATAAAACCGGAAACTTCTTCAAGCTTTTCTTGCTGCAGAAACCTCCATTTGCTTTGGCAATATAGCTTTCACAACAATTGTCTTTCATGTCTGAGATTCAGTCATCCCAAATACTCTCCAGACTGCATCCTTTTCTAGAACTGTACCAGTTTTTCTGACTTGATACTTTACTTCTAGCCAGACTTTGGCTATTCATAGGAACAGTAAGAATATATATTACTGTCTCAAGAAGAATTTAGAATTTCACCAATGCAGATCAACAAATGTTCCAGAAAATGTGCGTAGACATTTCTGTTTTCCTACCAGAGGAATGGTTGGATAAAAGATTATGTAAACAACAACAAAAAATAATAAAAAACCCAGTTAGGTGATCCAGGTCAAGTCTATTTCCTTATTTAGTTCCCTGTATTGTGCTAGTCTTTATTCCAGGAGAGAGAAAAATAACAGGAGAGGGGGAGGGATAGAATAAACAGAGGTAGTTTATAAAAATGTTGTAAGAATAATGCCATTCCCATTATCACAGAGCACATCTGTCAACTCTATCCATTTCTTCTAGATGAGGTGGAGAGACCTCTGACATTTCAAATGCATCACCCTAATCAAATCCCTATCCCCTGAAATGCTTTCTGAAAGTGCATGATAGGTCTGTAGAAAGCCATGAATGAATAATACTTTGGAGAACAATAAGTTAAGTAGCAGAAAGAGAGCTGAAATAACTGGGTTCACCAGCGTTAAAAAGTAAGGGAACCATTAATCCCTAAGATAAAGTATTTTCAGCTCTACACCACTGAAATCTGCAGGGCTGTAGGGAGAAGCTGTGCAGTGTGTTTCTGTTTACCACTGTGGAGCAGGGACATTATCAGCACTTCTCACTCTGCTGTGCTGCCTGGCTGGAGAGTCAGACATTGAGTTTCAAGAAGGGCTGAAGGACCTTTAAAGGCAGTTGTAGTCTCAGTTTTTTAGCCAGATCATTTATCTGACTTTCTTTTCTCACAGCTCTCATTTGCCACTTTTCAACCTCTCTCTCAACCATAAAGTGTCCCTTGTCCTTAGAGTCACCATTGCTGAACAAAGGTATGAGACAATGTAAGTCAAGGGGACTGGAGGAAATGGTTTTCAGCTGAGACAGAGGAGATACAGACTAGATACTAGAAAAAACCCATCATTGTTAGGGTGGTCAGGCATTGGAATAGGTTGCCTAGGGAGATGGTGGAGTCACCATCCCTGGAGGTGTTTAAGAGGCCTATGGATCTGGCACTGGGTGATATGGTTTAATGGTTCACAGGTTACAGTGGTAGAGCTAGGTGAATGTTTGAACTTGACGATGTTAAAGATCTTCCAACCTTAATGACTCTGTGATTCTAAGTCGTGGTACCTAAAACCATTTGAAAGTTACATTTGTTTGTTCAATTACAATCACTGTAATTGGCTTGTATGATTTTGTATTTCTCTTCAGTCACCAAAACAGGGAGTATCTAGTCTGAACTAGAGACCTGGACTACAACAACAATAAGAGGTAAGCACATGCAGAAAGCTCTAGGACTCACTTAAGACTAAACAATTTGACATATATTCCATTCCTTTTCCCCTGCCCTTAACTACAGAGAAAGTGCAGGGCACCGGTTTAGGTGAGGATTTGTTTCATCTAACTATAGGTGTCTGGAAGTTAAACACCTGTACTCCCTACATAGTCAGTGAGAGTAGTAGGAATCTCTACAGAGCAGTTTGTTCCTTCTTTCTTAAACAAGGACCTTAGGGTGGAACGAGGCACACTGTGGAAGTCCTTGTTTCTGTCTGTTAACCTTTGAGGGAGTTTAAGGATGGGTTTCATAACAATTCTTATTGTGTGTATACCACTCAGAGGCAGCACACAAATATTTAAATTTCTGTTATAATTAAATCATTTATATAGAACAGTATCAAGAAAACAAAGAAGCAAGGTAGGAGACAAAAAAGAAGAAATATGAAGTCAAAAGAAAGAAGAAAATAGTCTAGAAACACAAAAAAGCACTCACAGGACAACACTCACTAAACGACCTCACTAAATGAGATGTCATTTAGTCCATCCCTGTGATCAAGTCTTGATCAACAAGAAGTTATGTAGCAATGAGGAGTATGCTTTGACCAAGTACAAGAATTGTACTGCTACTACCCCAGCTGCTGAAATCAAATTCTTTCCAAGAGGGAGATTTCACCACCTGGACTATATCTACCATGATATAATGCAATGTCCCCTCTGACAGTGTTCAAGTACAGGAGTTACATGATTACTACTCCATGTTAAGAGCTTCTAGCAGCTTCCTGGGGAATTCACCCCTGTAGCCCACTTTCCCTGTCCCCTCTCAAATCCTTGCCATGAAAACCCAATGCAACATTGAATTCCTCATTACGGCCAGGAGGAGCAGGGAATGGCTATCACTCTTTATTTTAGGATGCTGCTCAAATACTAATAAAAAGTAAACTTACAGAACTACAACTGTCTCAATAGGAAAAGGAAATCTGTTTTTCTTACCTCTTGTCATCTAATCTGTTCTCAGCCATTCTATGTTCATTATGGTAAATGTACTTTTTCAAGACTGGAGTGGTGAAAGGAGCCTAATCGAACTCTCAATGTGACTCCCCAGCTGTGACATTTCTTTTGCTAATTCCCCAGGAGAACAACCCTGCAGTTCCTGACAATAATTAAACTAAACCCTGAACAAATTCCTG
>NW_008651147.1:39024-53753 GCF_000695815.1 Acanthisitta chloris
TCTTCACACTGCTAAGAAGAGTATTACAAGCTCTTGCCTCTATTTTTCAGATGCATTTGTTTAAAGGTTGCCAGCAAGCTATGATGTGAAGTTGCCCTCCTTGAATTTTCACTGTGCACTGAGAAAAATGGTGGCTGTCCTAATTATAAACTATGACTTTGCACATGGAGAGTTAATAGTTTTAGGAGTGGCTCAATCCCTCAACTTTCTCTTTTTGCTGACAAAATTTGCTCTTGGCTTTTCTCCTCTCTTTGGACCTTAGGTGAGGCAGAGGAAAGCAAGCAGCCAGTTCATGGGGGCTTAGTCTGTGGGTTCTGTACTCTACAAAACCGCTTGATTTTTGGTTTCCAGGGATTCTGCTTCGGTGGTCCAGGACATGGAAAGGTTTTGTTAGAATGAGCTGAAGTTCAGAACGATTCCCACACCATGAACACTCACTCCTGAACTCCACTCTCTGCCAAACTCAGACTCTCCCACCCTTAGTCCAGCAAGAAATCACCAGAGGAACTCTGTCCCCTGAAGATTAATTTTGTTCCAGATCTGGCTGCTGAATGTACCTTCATACACATCCTGCTGGCACTCCTGCCACGTAATATCCTCATTTGAAAACTCTTCACAGGGATAAGTAGCTTTGTTTTCATTTCTGCTTATAGTCAGTGCCAGTAAAAGGGGAAGAAAATGCTTCAGAATGTAATTTTTTTTCATGTCTGTCGTGGTTTAACCCCAGCCAGCAGCCAAGAACCACGCAGCCTCTCACTCACTCCCCCACCCATGGGATGGGGGAGCGCATGAGAAGGGTAAAAGCTACAAAAACTCATGGGTTGAGATAAAGACAGTTTAATAGACAAAGCAAAAGCTGCACACACAAGAAAAGCAAAACAAGGAATTAATTCACTGCTTCCCGAAGACAGGAGGTGTTTAGCCATCTCCAGGAGAGCAGGGCCCATCACGCGTAACGGTTCCTTGGGAAGACAAACGTCATCACTCCAGATGTCCCCCCTTCCTCCTTCTTCCTTCCACCTTATATACTGAGCATGATGTCATATGGTATGGAATATCCCTTTGGTCAGTTTGGGTCACCTGTCCCAGCTGTGTCTCCTCCCAATCTCCCATGCATCCCCAACTTCCTTGCCAGCGTGGCAGTACGGAAAGCAGCAAAGGCCTTGGCTCTGTGTGAGCTCTGCTCAGCAATAACAAAAACATCTCTGCATTATCAACTCTGTGTTCTGCACAAAACCCAAACATATCCCCATACTAACCTCTGTGAAGAAACTTAACTCTACTTCAGCTCAAACCAGCGCAATGCCTCAAATGTTTTTGACTCGGAGAGAAAAAACCAAACCAAAATTCCACCAATCATTAAACTTCAGAAGTCAGAAAAAGAACAAGAAACATCATAGTGAGAAATGTCCCAGCAGCACAGTTGAGCTGGAAGACTCCAGTGCTCTTGGGTTATGTTACCTATCTCTGTCACAGTATGTCAGATTTCCTCACAGTCACAATTCAGGTTTCTGAGGTGGAGCTGGTTTGCTGCTATCTGAAAGAGCCTTCAAGCTAAGGCTGTGTGACCTGATGAGGAGTAATGAGAGAGGAATATTGTCTTTTCCATCCCTTTCTGACATATTTGAAAGGAGAGTTCAGTATTACCTTTGGATCTTATGATGCTATTTTTACTACAGGAGCCTGGAGTTCATTTGACATCTTATTCTGCACTGCTGCTACCTTCAGTTGGGCAAGAGGAAAATGGAAGGTTTTCCACATCAATTTACAGATTTTTCAGTGAAGCAAGGGGATCAGTTGTTACAGGATAAGTCAGACCACTCTCAGTAACAAGTAACACAACACCTCTAACTCTGGTTCATACCAAAGCCAAATCTCTTTCAGACATTGTGGAAAGTCAGTTCATTTTACTGTGGAGAGTCAGATTATTTAACATGGTCAGTGTTAGCTGATTTCTGTATTGGGAGGCTGAACTGAGACCACAGTCTTTCCTCATGGTGCTTCTGACCAGGCTAAAATCTAAGGGATTGGAAGAGGTTTCTCAAGACCTAGAGCCCAAATTGAAGATGAAGAGAAAATAGGTGGCTTCCAAGATGTTTACAAAAGTAATGAGAGTAACTGATGCTTGGAAACATGATATGAACCACATATATGCCTACAAAGAAGGTGGAAATAATTCCCAAGAGTTAAGTTTATCAACATGGCATGAGACACCAGGTGAAATAACCCTACACTGTAGTGGCATTTCTTTAATAGAACTGCATGAAACCACCTGTTGTTGTAACATTGATTTTTCAATTATATATATTTTTATATAATTCTGTATATGAGTATAAGTATTTTATTGCATGAAGACATGTATTTTTGCCTTATGTAAATGGCTTTTCACCAAGCAGTGCCGGGCAACTGCACTGAGAGTACTAAATACTGAATAAATAATATATATGGCATTTCTTATTTATGGTCCAGACATCAACAATAGAAGCATGAACTCAAGAGAAGCAGGGGTCACATGGCAGGACAATATGGTGACTTGATTCATAAACTTCAATTTAAGTCCCTATCAGAAAATAGTAAAAATAATAATGATGTCATGCAAGTGAATCAGTCTCTCATATTCCTGATGGCAGCTCCTGGGAGAAGGAGGGAAATGATGGAATCAAGAGGAAATAGGTACTCCACAAGTTCAAAATGCCACCCAGTTGTGCTGTATGGATAAGATATTCAGTATTGCCACTGAACCCCCACATGGTGACCAGAGAAGTGGCAGAGCAGGTGGGTCCAGTTTCCTGTGGCTAATAGTAGTTTGTCCTGGGTGTGAGGACAGAATTACACACCATACCCCTTTTTACGCTTCTTGCTGTCCACTTGCATACACTAAACTATGCCATTGCTTCCCAAGCTTAGAACTTAGTTCTGGTTTGCATTCCCTATATTTACAGCATACAATAAATCCTATGATGCTTTGCTCTTACTTTGTATGACCTATACTGGACATACCAGTTACTTGTGCACCAATACAGAAGGATTCGGTGTCATACAGTGCAAAGCATTGCAAGAAAGGTATGTTAACAGGACACAAATGCCCTAGCATCGTTAGGGAGGAGAGAAAACATCTCTGAAAGGAACATACGGGACTAAGCCTATTTAGCCCATGGTCTTACGTAAGGTTTTGGCACATCACAAAACCACAGAAAAATTAGTAGGAAAGAGAGGAATTACTTCAAGGATTCTCAGCATCTGAACAATTTCTCTAAGTAATGATACTTAGTTTCCTGCTCTAAATGGGTATAACTTATTGTAAGGCTTCATTCAGGACCTGATCAATCCAGAGAAACCTGAGCAAAAAGGAGACTGCAGGAATATGGGCACTTCCACTTTTAGGCTGAAGCTGTGATTTCATTTTCTGCCTTTGCTCCTATAACTTTTTGTTATAAATTTAGGGCAAGATTATACTGTAATAAAGAGGTTAGTCAGTGGAATTAATGGCTAGGAAATTTAGAAGAGATTAACAGGAGAGCCTTGCTGTGCCATGTGTCATTGGCTCGTGTAATAATTCGCTGTTGTCTCACAGGAGGTCAGCTAGTCAAACACAGTAGCTCAAATCTGGGAAGGGACTAATAATATATGACTCCTACCATAGCTTATAGTCATGCAGACTTTGAGCATGAGCAATCAGTTTTCATACTTTAGAGAAAAAAACTACCATTGTAAAGAGAAGGCATTTGAAACTGCCTCCTCCGTGCTACTGACGCTTAGGGCTGGATGGATTCACCCTTCGATTTGTTGAGCAGTACCAGAGCCATGACCCAGGACTTCATGAAGCCACCAAAGGTTTTTGTTTGATTTTCCTCAAGCAGAAAATCCTCTCACACATGCACATATTTCCTTCAGGCTCTTGAAGGGTGAAGGTGATGCCAAACAGGAAGACAGCGAGAGAAGAAAAGGTCAGTCTTTACAGTTTTGCCACCCTAGGCAAAGGCATTTGTAAATAGCAAGAAATCAGACTTGATAAGAAGCTAGTGCTGGTCCAATTTCCATCATTTCCATGGAAACCTGACCAATTGCCAGACTGTACACACCAGTGTACATGAACATAGTGTTTATGGGAAAGGAATATTGAAGCAATCTGTTTTTCTAAGCTCCCTGGGGGCTTTCTAGCCCTCTTACTAGCCACTGATACCTTCCTTCTAATTACATTCCCATCCAGTCAACTAACTCTAATGGTAATGAAAGGTGGACTGAGGCAAAGACTGCACAAAAATCATAGGGTGTAGAGGGATGTATGAGCCTGGTTCATTATTTGTAAGGAGTGTTGCACACATGAAATGCATCTGGGCCTCAGCCAGCACTGTATGCCATACATATATATTTATGTGGACTGAGGTACCTCCTGTAGCTCAAGTGGCAGAACACTAGAAGAAAGGTCAGATTTGTGAATCTCTAAGCTAGAAGTCTGCTTGCTGATGGTTTAACAGCCATTTTTTTAATCACAAACCTTTGCGTACAAGTTTTGGACATTGAAACAGGTAGGCAAAATACAAATCTAACCTGCACAGGGAAGGATAATATTACCCGTAATAATAATAATCATAATTAGTATCATTATTTAAAATTAATTTGAAAGGAGGTTCCACATTTTGGGTCACTTGTGGGACAAAATAAAATTAAAAAAAAAGCAATTAGATAAGAAAAAACAATTATTGGAACAGAACAGCTCAAACCTTGTAAGGAAAATCAGCCAGTTTGCAAGGCTGGCAGCTAGTCAGCCAATGAATGGGCTTTCATGGCAACGAATCCCAAGCAGTGAATGAATTCAGCACAGGATTTCTTTCTCACTCTTGAGTCCTAGTTTATAGACCTCAGGACAAGGTTTGTTAAATTAGGCTATAATTCTTCCATTATAAAATGACATCTTAATGGTTCTGATCTTTTGGAAGACTTTTAGCAGATTAGGAGGTGATGGGATAGGGGAAAAGATTTATTGCATGCTCAAAGCCATGTGGTAATCCAAAGGGATTTATAGACAGTACTCTTCACTACTTGTGCTGAACAAGGATGTGAATTATTTGATTCTGATAACATGAGAATCCTCTTACAATACAGTATGAGCTTGACAAAATGTGAATATTGCGGAAAAAAACCATTCAGAAGTAGATTTTTCTCATTTCCCCATTAGTTATCTTTAAAGGAGTAAAAATATGGTTTTGTATAATTTTAAAGTTCCTTTAGATAGTTTTTGTTCAGAGCTTCCCTCTGAGTTGAATGTCTATGAATACAGCCAGTTGGAAATTTCCATGAGAAATATTTTTCTAGCTGTTGGAATGTGGAAAGCCTCAGAATTTAAAACTTTATGCAAGGTTATTAATTTCAGATTGGATATGGAGGTTCCTAGGACTTCAGAGGGAATTTTAGGTCAAAATTGAGGAAATCCAACTGTATGGCCTTCTTCAGCCTAATTCAGTCAAGACACTGGACTTTAGGGTGCCCTCAGACATGCTGTTCTTATTTATCTGAGCTACTTTAATTTGTAGCTCTGCAATTGTTTTCCATTGCTAATCTGAGTGGACCACTCAGTGGGTAAAGAACTGGCTGGATGGTCACATGCAGAGAGTTGTGGTGAGCGGCTCATTGTCCATGTGGAAGCCAGTGAAGGGTGGTGTCTCTTAAGGTTTGGTGCTGGGGCCAATACTGTTCAACGTTTTTGTCAGTGACATGGACAGTGGGAGTGAGCACACCCTCAGCAAGTTTGCTGATGACACCAAGCTGTATGGGGCAGTTGACACACAGGAGGGAAGGGATGCTATCCACAGGGACCTTGACAGGCTTGAGAGGTGAGCCAATGCAAACCTCATGAAATTCAACAAAATGAAGTGGAAGGTCCTACATCTGGGTCATAGCAATCCCAGGCACAGCTACAGGTTGGGTGGGGAAGTAATTGAGATCAACAACGAGGACAAAGACTTGAGAGTGACAGTGGATGATAAACTCACAATGAGCTGTCAGTGTGCATTAGCAGCCCAGAAAGCAAATCGAATCCTGGGCTCCATTAAAAGAAGTGTGTCCAGCTGGTCAAAGGATGTGATGCTCTCATGAGACCCCACCTGGAATACTATGTTCAGTTCTGGTGTCTTCAACATAAGAAAGACATGGAACTGTTGGAGAAAGGCCAGAGGAGGCCACGAAGTTGATAAGAGAACTGGAGCATCTCCCCTTTGAGGACAGGCTGAGGAAGTCGAGGCTGTTCTACCTGGAGAAGAGAAGACTGTGTGGAGACCTCATAGCAACTTTTCAATATCTGAAAGGCCTACAAGGGAGCTGGAGAGGGACTCTGTGTTAGGACAAGGGGTAATGAGTTCAAACTGAAGAAGGGGAAGTTTATGTTAGATATTAGAAATAGTTTTTTACTGGGAGGATGGTGAGACACTGGAACAGGTTGCCCAGGGAAGTAGTGGCTGGCCCCACCCCGGCCGGGGTTCGGGGCCGGGTGGGCTAGAGCAACCTGGTGTAGTGGGAAGGTGTCCCTGCCCATGGCAGGGTGTGTTGTGACTAGATGATCTATAAGGTCCATTGCAACCCCTAAAATTCTGTGATTCTGTAATTCTATGGTAAGGAAAAAATAACCTCTCCATGGCTTGTCAGTAAAACTAAACATTTAGCCAATAATTACACAATTTTCATCAGAATTATCTAGACTATGAACAAACTACAGTTTAAAGGGTTTATACATAATGTGGTCTATACAATAATAGCTATTTGTTCATTCAAATCTGAAATGTTCATGAATCTCTGATTAGATTCTCTTAAGAGTCTCATTAATATATAGGTCTGGATTAATTACAGAAATGTTTTCATTTAATCTTTAGGATGTAGTGAAAAATTATTGTCTTCACACACTAGAGGAGACCAAAGGATTATATGATTGATCCAAGGTTATAGATGATATCTATGAGACATCCAGTAACAGAAGCGCTAAATCCTAATGTTTCATCCTTGCTTCACTTTCCACACTTTGGAACTTTACTTTCAAGAATTCTAAAAGAATTGACAAAAAGAATTGATATTCTTAGCTGGAACAGTAAAGAAATCCTATAGCAGGAATATGAGCATGAGAACAAGTTCAGTTTGGAAAAAACTACTTGTTAGTTCAAGCATAATTTCTTAGGAAATAAACAAATCCCAGTTAAAAAAAGCTTGATATACTCTTTTTTCCCCCTTAATAGAATCACTAGTTCAGTTCTAAAGGGGTCTGCTCCTCAGACTAATCTGAAGTGTTAGGCAAGCTAGACTTTCTTAAATGTTTCTATGATTGTCATAGTTATCATAGTATGTTAAGGGGTTGGAATGGACCTTACAGATCATCTAGTCTGTTGAGTCATGTTGAGTTTTTCATAAACTGTTACCCCCCAGTCCTCCTCCACAGGGATGCTCTCAACGACTTCTCTGCCCAGCCTGTAGATGTGCCTGGGATTGCTGTTACCCTGGTGTAGGACCTTGCACTTTGCTTTGTTGGACTTCATGAAGTTCACATAGGCCCATCTCTCAAGCCTATCATGGTTCCTCTGGATAGCATCTCTTCCCTCCAGCGTACTGACTACACCAGAGATTGGTATCATCAGTGAACTTTCTGAGGGCACACTCAGATTTTGGTACATCTGAGTGCTAGGTCACACAGTAAGCACCCAAAAGCTGGGCCACATACAGAAATGATATTTCTCATACCTGAGAGTTCTAAGATACCCT
Organism: Acanthisitta chloris; assembly: GCF_000695815.1. Lineage (NCBI taxonomy): Eukaryota > Metazoa > Chordata > Aves > Passeriformes > Acanthisittidae > Acanthisitta > Acanthisitta chloris. Next base: position 46,768 of record NW_008651147.1, read on the forward strand.
GGAAAAGACAGAAAAAAAGTTGGAAATCGACAGTGAAAGCCAGAAAAATTCACTCTTATAACAGACCTTGGTTTTTTTTAACAGACAAGATAACTAATCATTTACACAATTTACTATGGAAAAAATAGCAGATACTCCATCACTTGAAAATTTTAAATCATGTTGAGTGCTTTTCCAATTAGATGTATTTATTAAGCTGGCAGCACCATGCTTCAGTGGGCTAAGAGGGGAGAATTTACCTGATGGAATTTGTTACTTTGCATCATGAAGGAAAATCACATGGGAGATTCCTTCTGCCTATCAGGCCTAATATCTTTCTTTAGTGATATGTAGTGACAGGATTTCACTGTTGCTAAAATCTTATTTAACCCATTATGTGTTTCTGCACAAAGGCAGGAAATGTCCCTCAAGAACTAAATATGGAAAGTTTGATATAGTTGCTCAGGTTAGCATTTTGTGAACCACACACAGAAGAGTGCTTGTGTGTGCTTCTTTCTGCTTTTTCTCAGAAATAAATCTTTGCAAATATTTATATCTGTCCATCTGTCCACAAGTGACAGCTGCTGCATCTTTCTTGATTTAACACACGTCAAAACCAAAGGACTCAATTTGATTTCTTTATTTTAGGTTGCCCCTCTGTGTTCTCCCTTTTGGAATCCAATTTGTGATGCTAATTAAAAGTCATTTCATCTGGGGAAGATTCCTGCCCTTCTAAAATATATGTATTTATTTCCTTCAGATGTACAATTACTGTTCCTACACAATAGTTGCCACAGAGCATTAAATTACTTCAACACTAAGTTTAGCAGTTGAAATTACACCCTTGTTGTAATGCTTTTAATTAGTCATTACTCATTGGAATAGAAACTTGTTTAATAGTTCTTTCACTTGATGAGACTGAATTTCACTGGGAAAAAAAGCAGCTGTCCCCAGCCATGCCAAATTTGAGATTATGACAAACCTTGAGGTTGTAACCAGGACATACAGAATACTTTACCTCACTCTGCTTGGCAACAACCAGTGCTACAGTCTGTAGCACTATATTCCACTGTATGGATTACTCTGCAATATGTCTATGGAGTACCTAGTAATCTGCAGAGAGTCATAACAAGAGGCTCCTTATCATGATAGTTTTAAGATCAAATTTAGGAAATTCAACAGGGTTAATAAATAAGAGGGAGACATTCACCTCCATGTAATAATAGTGTCAAGTCTATATAATGCTCCATCTTATGGACTGAATTGAATTGTTATGAAGTGTTGAAGTGTAGCACATTGTCACTCTTGAGTGAGGATCTGAGCTCTGCATAACAATTGAGTAAGCTGCTGCTTGTTACTTGACTGGCTCAGGCCAAATGCATGCCAAGCATCACACCTGGGAATGGCAGGTGCTCTCCTGTGCTTTGTGTCCTTGTATTTGGGTTCATGTCAATGAGCTATACAGATCCCAAGTGGGAGTGGTGGAGTGAGGCAACTGTGTTAGTATCCAGATTTAATGGATTTCTGTGTAGCACCTGCCAAACTAAGCAATCCCTCCTGATCACAGCTCTGCCTAGCCCTTGTCCCACCTTGCAACAGACATGGCAATGACCACAGACTCCCTGTTTAGTGCCAGACATCACGGTTGACTTGCTGTTCCTGGCTTAGTTTCTAGTCCCTACTGCCCTCGCTCCCAGATCCTCCTTCCTGACCCTCCTACCTTCACTGACTAGACCTCTACCATGGGCGTTTTCCCAATCTGGGCCAGTTCAGGAAGTTTAGGCAGATGTATTGGGGTTGTTGACATTTAGCCACCACCACTATGTTCCCTCTCACCCAAAGACCTAACAGAATCCCTGGCACCACTTCACCACTGGGAGAGTAATTTACACTTTTTTCTGTTTTTCTGTTTCTGCACAGATGCAGAAGTAACCTCCTTAGGCTGATTCAAGTCCACCATACTTCATGAAGGGGGGATAAGATACTGGAAGTGGGAGCAAATCTGAAGAATTAGCTCATATCATGTTGACTGTCCCCAGTCAAATATACAAGACCAGACTGTGAAAGTAAAATGTGCTCCCCTCACTTTATTCCTTCTCTCACAATAATGTTTATGCAACCCTGAGCTACTGTTGGTTCCCTGAAATATGGTGTTTGTACCTGGTGATACACAATAATCATTTGCAACCCTACTCCAAGCAGCTTACAAGACAATGCATTAGGCAATAGTAGCTCAACAACTGTCTAGTTAAATGAAATGACTATCAGTCTCTCTGCAATTGGACCTCATGCAGTTTCCAACCCATTTTGCTAAGGAAGGAACCCTGTCTAAGACAATGATATTTGTTGCAGCATTATTTTGATTTACAGTGCTGCTCTTTGTCATTTCCTGATAAGTAATGTGTACATTCTGCAAGTCAGTGGATAACAGTGGATAACCCTGTCCTGTTGGATTAGGAATTTTTCACCAAAATCTGTTTTTCACTTCAATTCCCCAAACCTGATAAGGGTTATGGGATTAGTAAGACTATATGACAGTGCATCTATTTCTGCTGCTCATACCCAAGTTTTGATCAGCTGGCCAACTTCAGCTTAATTTGATGAGATGTAGTACTCCTACACTGAGCCCTCCTACAGGATGCAGGTCAAGAATACCCTTAAGGGAAAATTATGTGGGCCCTGAACATCCCTACCGCTCTGTTTTGTACAGGTGGGTTTTTTCATATCTAGTTGGGAAACCAAGGCCATTCAAGTAATCTTAAAGGAGATAAAGGTATCAGCTTAGGGAGGATGTGGAGTTGTAGAGGATGTGGGAGGAAATCCAGTGTAATACACTCAAATATAAAGCTCCCAGAAAAGCAACCTTGTTAGGCCTATAGCTTGTAGGAATAACTAGGTCATGACAAATGTTAGCTTCTGAAAAATCGCTGTTTAATTTTGAACAATGTTACTCGTTACAACTATTTTCAATTTTCCCCTTGGGCAGGAAAGCCAAATGGAAGGAAAACGTTTTTTTCATTTGGGGTAAATTTACCTAGGTTAATGGAAACCGTATTTCACATAAATGCTCCTCACATTCTTCTTCATGGAACTGATTTTATGACAGTGATACCTGTCTCATGAACAGTCACTGCTGCTGAGAGTTCCCCCCATACTGCACTGTTATAGCTAAGACAATTTAATTTTGGGCCCACTTCAAACAAAAATTGAACATTTCTAAATGGAATTATGTTCAAAGAAATTTGTTCCAGGAAAGAGGTTCTGTGCTTTGTCATTTCTTTCCAATTAGGATAGAAAAATGAATCAAAATATTAGAATTTTATATGGGAGGAGGAATCCAATTTCTGAATTAGACTAGCTGTGATTCTACAGTTACTTTAAAATCACATCTTTGTATCTGCCTATGTATAATTTCATAACCTACATCATCCTCTTCAAATAAATCTAGCAATAACAATTAATGAGTGATGCCATCTCACAAGTCAGGAAATACCACAAAATATGTTTCTGGTGCAAACTCATTGAAATATCTAGAAATTCTCTTTGACTTCATTGGCCTTTGGATCAGGTCCCTGGTGTGTTTATCTAGCTTGAAATGTTCCCAAGGTTGTACTGCACTGAATGAGAAATAAAGTAATTCAATTCCAGATATTATGCGGCTTAGCAGAAGGAGGAAAAAATGAGGTCATGGTGTGGTTATGAATTTTTTGTTCTTTTTTTGCTGCCTTTTCTCAGTGTGGAAGTAGGTAAAGCTTTCATCTCTTCTGGGCAGCAGTTATGCGGATTAGGCAACAGGAAGAATTTCATTTAATCAGTTCAATGAATTTTGCCTCATTAGAAATTCATGCAAATTGTCAAGTTCTAAGTCCTCAGAAGATTGCCCTGGTTTTTTTGAGAAGTGCATAGAAAGGTTTTATCCATAGACTGTTGGGTTCAGCTAATTACATTAAGAGCTAATACAATTTCCTTGTTTATGCTGTTTGTACAGGAAGATGATTGTCTAATCCTTTAAGCAGTACATTTAATTTTGGTGTCTATTCCAAGTCTTTAAATTGTGTTAACTGCTTCTAGTTCTCAAAGTAAACATAGTCTAAATCTTAAATGTTTACTTCTGAGTAGCTTCAAGGATGAAGTTGCTCTGGTTTCATTTCAGATGGGGAACATCATTTCATGCCCATTGGTTCTAAGCTGGAGGGCAATGGTGGAAGCAGGGAGGGAACAAGAAAACTATTTTTCCAAAGCAAGTTCAGGAGTTCAGCTGCAAAACCATCCCACAGTGGCTGGCTAAAGTGTTTGTTGCTACACTGCAGTCATTATTACTATCTGTCTGTCTGTCATATATGTCTAATCTGGCCACCCATCTCTAAGCATTTTAGATTTGCATTTGGAAGTGTATAATGAAATTATACTTGGACTATCAAATCTGTGTACATTAATTACACTTCCTCTCTTTGGAAGTTATGTTTCTGTTGTATTTCTGAAATAACATTGAAGGAAAAAAGAATTGAAAAAGTCTTGAGAAACAGACAAATAAATGTCACTGCCTAAAAGCACATGCAGTTATTATTCTCAGGCTAGTCTTTCTTCTGGTTTTCTAGTTTTTATTAAAAAATAAAAATTAAATAAAATTAGGGATTCTGACAACTGTCAGTATTGAAGCCCCGGAGCTCTGGTGGGAGTTCAGCATCTCTTGCTGTATTTCAACATTGACCCTTATTCAGATTCTATGCATACATTATAAAAATTTGTGCTCCAGTACAGCAAACTGTGATGTCCCAAGGTATCATCATCCAAGAACCAGTAGTATTTCACTCTCTGTGACATTTCCTATAGGTCTTCCCTAGAATAACTTTCACCCCATGTTCTATTTTTTCTAGGTAATTCATGAAAGGTGACATTAAAAAGAAGTTCTTATAATTTATCCAGAAATCTACTTAATCCAGAAGTCTGAATATCTCCTGGAAAAATTGTAGGAAAAGTCTGTAAAAAAACCCCACTCTGCAATCTATTAGTTTCTACTATTACCTAAGCACGAGTCTCAAGTGCAGGTATTCCTACCACACACTAGATAATGTCCTATCTCTAGATATTGGTAATGGAGATACCTACACCTGCATTAGCTGAGGATGTACTTTGAGGATATGCTGTAAGGAGAGAGACATGTAAACAGAGAAATTAGACTTCAGCTATCAACCGTGTCTTAGATGAATTCGTCTAAAACCTTCCCATTATTTCAATTTCTACAGAAGACAACTGGTAATGCCTCTTCTCTTTCCTTTATCTTGAATGACCATTTATGTGATAGACTCTTAATTAAAAGACATTCTTGGCTGGACATTAATTCTTTATCTTAGTTGCACTTGGAATAATAGAATATCTAGAGTTAGAAAGGACCTATAAATATTGTCAGGTCCATAATCCATTGAGTCCATCTAGTAGATACTCTTTCTTCCTTATGGCTACAGGAAACACCCTGAAGGTCATATCCCTGGTGGCTTAAATTAAGCTCTTCAGTCCTCTACAAGTTATTAAATTCTCTTGTATTAATCAAGGGAAGACTCAAGTGAATAAATATTATGTTAATTTTTGAAGGAGAGCGCAGAAGTTACCATGGGATTCCCTTCAGAATCTATACTGGGACTTTTACTGTTTGACAATTTCATAAGCAATCTGGAAAACTGGGGGAATAATGTTGGGCCAAAGTTTGATGACAGTGCAAAATTTGGACTGACAAAGCTAAGGCAGCTAAAACTGGAGCAGAACAGGAGAACTATTGACTATCTCATGATACTGAATGATATGATAAAACAAGGCATGAAAGCAAACTGAGGGCACTAATTCTAGCTGTGTTATTTAGTGATGGGCCCAGCAGTAAACTTCTGATAAATTATCTAGGCTATGACAAATCTGAATGCCTTAAGCCTGCCCCATCATATCTACCTCATTTCTGACAGGCCAAAAAAGCCCCAGTGTTTTTATTCTTAATGGTAGAGGTTTTGTGACTTTCTTTAACTTCCAAGCATTTCATAGACCTGGAACAGAGTACAGAAAGAAGAAAAAATAAGGCAATAAACCCAACAAGAGGTAACTTCTTGTAGATGCGAATCAAAGAGCAAGGAAAGGGGTCATGAAGGGAGAAACAAGACAGATTTGCTTAAATGAAAATTGTTCATAACTCAGCAAAAAGACTATGGAGTATATGTGGACATTTCCCTAAACTAAACAGGAAACACTATAAAGCCTATGGTGCATCATCATCCTGATTCCTGGGAGGAGGAGTTCTCATTCTGTGCCAAGGAGGGGCACAAAGCAGAATGACACCTTAAGCAGGAAAGTTGTTATAATGACAGCCATGCAAGAAGAGAGGAAAGAGCCTGGAAATTTTCAGTTTCCAAGACAGATGACAGGAATCATGAGTATACAGTCAGTTCTCAAAAATCACATATTATGTGAAGAGAATGAAACAGAGATGATGAGCTGCTGCTTTCCACATTTTAAGAGCAGAGGACACACAGTGTTATTATTGGGTGTCAGAGCTTATAAAACTCAGAAGATAAGAATATTTTCCAACAGCACATAATTAAAGCATGGACCTTGTTGACACAGTATTTTGGAGATGCTTAAAAGTACTGATGGGTTAAAATAGAAGTTAAATAAAATATAGCCTCCCTGGTGTCTGTTAAATTCCTTAATTGGGATATAACCTCTACTTCACTGTTGGCAGAAAACAGAGGTATATCGCAACTATTTTCAAAAACATTCAGCATCATCTGGATCAATAAACATCCTCATTTCTGTCAGTCTAAAAAACCCCTATGTTTTCTTGTTTAATACTAAAGGTTTTGTCCCTTTTTAAAATTTCCATGTTAACCTGGTCATTTCCATTACAGTGATGGACAGCAGAAAACAGAGTAAACAAAAATGTGCTCATCTTCATAGAGGATCAGGTTGCCAGTGATACGACAAGGGGTAATGGGTTTACATTGAAGGAGGGGAAGTTTAGGTCA
>NW_008651147.1:53872-58321 GCF_000695815.1 Acanthisitta chloris
GAGAAGGTGTCCCTGCCCAGGGCAAGGGGTTGGGACTAGATGATCTGTAAGGTCCATTCCAACTCCAAAAATTCTATGATGCTATGATTCTTTTTCATATTCTTTTTAAATGGGAAAAAAGTGCCTCTCATTTACACCCAAGTATTTTCTTGTAACCTATAGATAAGAATTTTCATCTTGGTACACAGATTACTAAGGATTGCATTGCATTATATGTAAATCATGAATTTGTAGCTGAAAAGTATGGTGTCTAGTTTACAAATTCAGCTCAATAACTGTTTAAATTCAGTTTGTTTTCTCTTCACTACTTACATCACTAGCGTGAATATTGATGCAGAAAGGAAAATCTTTAGAACTGCTTGAGCAATTGCTGAGAGTTTTCAGCACTAAAATTATCTCCAAATAAATTTTCATCAACAACCTCTGAAGACATTTTCTTTCACATCAAATTTGTTTTTGGGGTGAAAGGAAGGAGAGAAATGGTTGTGAGGGTTTTGATTGAAACCTGAAAATTTTGAGATAAAAAGTTGATTTATTGGAAAACCAATAATCTGTTTTGTTAAAAAGACATTTTTCTTCAAAATCGCTATGTTTTTATCGATCTGCTTCTGTGGTTATATACCATATTTCAATCCAGGGAAATGCTCTCTATAACTCATCATTACTTCAGGTGTATGATATCTCTTTTGAGCACAGGAAACAGATTGATAAGGTTAGCTCCTCACATTCCAATGATTAACAAAGCTTTTGGCAACCCTTCCTCAATATCAGAAGAGAAAAATAACTAAATAAAGTAGAAATTAAGAGGCAGGAATAATTCCTGTCTGGATTGAAGACTGCTGGGGAAAAAAAGGCTTGTGCTTCAGTTGAACACATTTTCCCTGCAAACTTGTCCCTCAGTGACAGTGCTGTCTTAGTGTAAAGATAGAAGGTTATAATTTTCAAGGCAAATTAGACAGGCTATGCACTCTAAATTTGGGGATTTTGCACATATGCTTAGATAAAATATTATACATGTGACCTTGAAAAAGCTGTAGAACTGTAATAGTCACAAAGCTATCTATCCAGCTGAATGAAAATTTGTCTGGTCATAGAAAAATTGTTGGTCTCAACAGGTTGCACCAAAACTCTAAACTGCTTTACCTTTATTCACTAGAACATTCCTGAGATTTCAAAATAAATCATTGCCACAGCTACTAAGTACTACATATATGTTCTAAAAGCCTCGCGTTCACGGTAAAATGTTTCCCACAACTAGATACACCAATGCTCTTAAGGCTAAAAGGAGTTCTATAACCTATGCAATAACAGCCCCCATGTCAGAATCAAGCCTGAGGGACTGACTGTGATTTAGCTGTCCACAGACAGCAGCTTTTCTCAACACCAGGAAGAATTCCCTTCTGCAGAAGTCAGCTGAAAAGGGCAAATTTACCCCTGTCAAACTTGCAGCCTATCTGGAAGCCCAATTATTTTCGAATGCCTGTATTTGCTGGTGAAGGATGCTCAGGCAGAGAGGGCCATGGGGACGTGCACTCCACAGCTGTGGCCAGAGTCAGATCTCTGGCCTTGGTCCTCAGGAGCCAGAAAACCTGCGTAGTGCCACAGAGTAGAACACAGGAATGCACTTTTATCCTGGGAAGTGGCAGGGTCTAAAGTTTTATCTCAAAGAAGAGAATGACCTGCTAAAAGCAATGTTAATCTTAAAAGAAGTTTTACTTGCCCTGTCAGGGCTCTGGTCTCTGTAACCTATTCATTCCCAGGAAGACCCATGACTGAACTCAGCAGATTAGTGCTTCTTTGACTACAGAGATCATGGCAGTGCCACGACCCTACTTACTTAAGGGAAGAGCAACTGCATAAAAAGGGGATCAGCCAGCACGAATTATGACTCAGACCTGGGCTGGGCATGAAGGATAGATGTACCTTTTCCATAAAACTATTCAGGCAGCGTCTGGGCTCAGTCCCAAAGCTGAGTGACTGCCTAGTCCATCCTCATAAAGATGGAGCTGAAGACAGTCCTCGACAAAGCTACAATTCAGGTAACCTGGAGATTCATATTCTCCAGGTGCCTCAAAATTGCAATCAAAGTTACCCACTAACAGTGCTGGAGACTCAAATCTTCTTTCTACCCACTGAGCATGCCATGTCCAGGCACCATTTCTACTAGCCTCTCCTTGACATAGCATATTCAAGAACCAATTTTACTGAAACCATCTAAAAACATTCATTTGTGTTTCAGAAGAGCATTGAAAGCCACACAGACTTTCAAAGGACATTTTAGAAAACACTGTTAAAAATACTGTTGGAATATTCATAGTAGGCAAGAGTCTCTATCCTAGAAGTCTAAATAAAGATGGGAAGACACATGTATATGCATATACACACAAATACATGGATACACAGACACATAAATGTATACATAGGCACCGTGCACAGATGTACACACATTACTTTTGCTTGATACTTGAGAAATTGGTGAATGGAAGAACTTTGAAATTTATCCTAATCCAAATTAGCAGAGACAGGTAAGGAACTATGCCTTTCTCCTGGGTCCTGAGTCCATAAACCATAACAATGCAGAGAAGTCACTCCTCCAGGTTGTCCCCAGGGAACTGATGCTGGATAGACTGCAATTCCAAGTGAGACCTTGCCATACATTTGTCCAGCTGGCATCTCTATCCCTTTGTGAGATAGCCATCCCACACAGTAGCTGAACAGCCTTCACTGGCTATCAGTTTTTTACATCCTGTCATTTCCTTTTCTGGTCACCACAGAAAATACTCCATTAAATCAGCATCAGCTGTAGAGTTTTGTATTCTGGCACATCCTGGAGTGCCAATAGTTGCAGCCTGAGACCCCTGCATAAACGTGTCTTTCAGTAAGACTAAATCATTCCTGACAAATAGATGCCTGCAGTTGCTGATGAAAAATGGATGGGCTTGCTTGGCATAAACAGACTTTTGGAGAAGGAACTTACTAACTGATTTGCAGGAATTCCCTCCTGGCTGAGGATTCTGGGGTGCAGTGCATTAGTGCTGAGGGCTTTACTCATCATCTTACTAGTTTTCTTTTGCAACTTAATTAATTTTCCCCTCTCTCTTCTTTCTCCTTCTATCCCCAGTGTCTGGTGTCAGAATGTCTGAGAGCTAAAATTCAGTTTTTCCTTCTATCTCTCAAGTCTTCAGGAGACTGAGACCTGCACAACAAGAGTATTTTCAAAATACACTGGTGCAGACAAGTCTTAACCAAATGTATTCCTCCCTGGCTGTGCTGCAAGTAACTTCCTCTCTCCCCCATTTTGTGTGATTTTCATAGTCATCAGCATGAGCTATTTGAGGAGGTCATTTTTCACCTGGAATGAGGCAAAAATTAGGTGTCTGGAGAAACACAAAGTAGTGTTTCATGAATGCAAACTTCTCCTTCTGTCTGAAAATGACACCACCACCCACAAATATACATACTAGAATCTCCACTGTTTCCCTTCTCTTGTGAAGGCATCATGATGTTTGGTGATTGTCTCTGAATGACAGTCAAATATTCTGCTAAATTCCAATGAAAAAATACCAAACTAAACCAAATCCACCAGCAAAAGCTGACAAGAAATGAACTTAAATTCTTTGTTCTGTCATTGCTCTGGCTTTTTAGTTTCCACAGAAAATGTCATTATCGCATACAGCCCTTTGATAAACATGGTGGTAACTGAATCCATCGAGAAAAATGTCCCTTTTAGGAAGGGTAGTGCCCAGTTTCATTATTTCCACACCTGCAGAGAACAAAATTCTCTCTGTAATGCTTTTTTTTATGATACAGATGACAAGAAAGAGCACTGATTTTGAGTGCTGCTTGCAGGCAGTCAATACTAGTGATGAAGCCTTTGAAAATCAGGTTCACTGCCTGTACCACTAAGCAACAGTCTTTGGGGAAATTAATGGCCTTTCTACACTCTTAAATCTGAGTAAAACAGGGGTCCACTTCTGCCCACTGCAAAGGGAAAAAAAGGCAATACCCACTCCACAAAAACATGATTTTTGTATAAAAGCAGACTCATAGGAGAAAGAACAGTCCTGTGGTTTGAGCAGTAGCCTGGTTTTGTGAGACAAGCACTAGGTCTCCAAACTGATTCTATGATCTTAGGTAACTGGGAATGTCCTGGACATGATGCTTCAGGTATGTTCACAATGTCAAGTTATTGTACTCTTGCTTTAGCCTCGAATGCTCTTCCCCAACATGCGCACCAAGCACAGGGGTTGCATAATCTCTTTCAAAGACAGTACTCCAAGTACCATGTGATTCTCAGTCTATTTGCTGCTGGAAAAGGAAAGGCAGCAGCAGATGTGTTTAGCTCAGGCAGGAAAAATGAAGTGCTTTCAGGACATTCAAGAACAAACAGCGAGTGGTGTCCATGGGAACAGTATGGTGCTCTTGATTCCACTGAGGTAGTTCTCAGCA
>NW_008651147.1:58335-73277 GCF_000695815.1 Acanthisitta chloris
GCACAGGCTGAAAAGGCAGAAGGATGTCAGACAGTCAAAATGGGGTAGGTCTTAGACCACAGTCGCCCCATACTTAGCAAGTACACAAACAAGGTCTCATAAGCAATGTATTGGATGTCTTCTTTCTGTCTATCAGTCTCGAAGAGGTCCTATGAAACCTGATTCATTTTATGAGTATCAAGATACACTCACAGAGGACACATATATATACACAGGCAGAAGGATGTCAGACAGTCAAAATGGGGTAGGTCTTAGACCACAGTCGCCCCATACTTAGCAAGTACACAAACAAGGTCTCATAAGCAATGTATTGGATGTCTTCTTTCTGTCTATCAGTCTCGAAGAGGTCCTATGAAACCTGATTCATTTTATGAGTATCAAGATACACTCACAGAGGACACATATATATACACAGGTGGTGCTTATGTATGTATATATGCATATATTATTATGCATATAATATGTACACACATTTATTATGCATATATATACACAGGTGGTCCTTATTTGAAAGGAGTGTGTAATTCTCCAGAGTAGTGCATTTTTTCAAGAGCTCTTTCAAAGTGGTAAGGGAGAAGAAGCTGTTACTGCATGATAAGGAAGTTTCTGAATGATAATTTAAAGATAATCTTTTAAGATTTGGATCAGCCTCATTATGCACACTTCTAAGTGACTTAGATACAAGTTTTAATTATTCCTGTCTCTATCTTGCAATTTCCCCGAGAAGCCTTTCAAAAAAAAAAAAATCCATACAGCTCATAGCTGAACTGGGGCCCTGCAACTCATAAACTGTACTTCAACTTTGGTTGACTGGAAATAAGTCTAATCCAATTGCTTTTCAACCTTCAGTGGAATAATAATACTGAACAAATAACCCCACAGGCAGTATGACATTGCTTTTCCTGCCAATCTCAATTTTAACTTGATTGTTTCTTAATGCCACAGGCTATGTCAGGGAGATTCAGGACAATATGCTGCCAAGAGGCATGAGTTGAAGAAGAATAGTCTGAACTATTACTCTTAATCCTAGTTTATAGATACCTGTAAATATTAGTTGTAAACCATAGCTGGATACCTGTGGGGAGATTTAATAATAGGGCTCTATAGCCAGAGGACAAAATATGGCAACTAAGACCTTCCTTTTTCTACTCCTCTGAGGATTTCTCACTTGTAACAGTGAAACGCATAATTCAAGGAGTGAAATTTCAGTTTAACACCAAAACTCTCACACAATCCTTTCCCCTCACAGGGTGAGCAGTTGTGAATTCAGCTGTGAAGGAGACTCAGTGAGACAGCTCTGTTTCACTTGTTGAGTCACAGAATGAAAGCAGGGGAAAGAGCCCCACAGTCTACCTTTTATTTTAGACAGACAGAAAAAAGGCAACTTTGTCAACTAGTCTTATTTCCTGGACTAGATAGCAACCTTTGTATGGCAGCATTGATGCCTAGCTCAATACTTCCTAGGTTTGTGTTTGACTTTTTCATGTGCAGAACCGTTTTGGTAAACAATCCTACTTGACTCTTGAGTGCATTCATATCCTCCTTGTGTTGTTTCCCACTGAAAACCTCAATTTTTTAATCATTCTTATTTTCTAAACAGACATATTTGAAATAATATATATTTAATACATTTTGTATTCTTGATTTCACTCAGCATTAAGACTCAAGTCTTTGAATTCTTTCTGTAGGATAACCCGACCATCTCTGTTAACAGTACTTTTCATCTTCATTTCATCAGCATATTGGCCTAAGAAGCTGGAGTGTGTTAATACAAGGTTATTATTGAAAATATTAAGTACAATCGATTCCAAAATGTGACCTTTATGAACTGTAATAGATACATTTTTCAAGCTTCATATACCTCCTTTCAACACTGCTTGCTATCATCTTCTTTTTTTATTTTTTGTTTTAATTTATTATTACATTATAGTAATTTTCTGATTCTCTTCTTGTCCTTGTCTATTTTTTTTCCAGATTTAAACCTATAAAACCTTTTTTAAAGAAAAGAACACCAGTCTTTCTTAAAAGGGAAATTCTCTTATCAAATGCAATTATTGGGTTAGTTTTGTGATCTACCTTTGGAAAAAAACATATTTTACTTGATCCCACTTTTCAGCTTCTTTGACATCTTCAATTACACTTTATACCGAAGTGTTTCAAACATTTGAAGGCTACAAAGAGCTGAAAAATGGCCTGCATAATCATTTTCCACTTCTTAAATAAATCTGTACTATTTGTTCCTCTTCAGTCTTACACTACCACCTCCTAACACAACAGTCTAATGACAATAACTCTTGGTAAGTTAAAATTCCTTGCAAAAACTAGTCTAATTTGTGGCCACTCCCATGTGGAATGATGCAGTGATGTTTCCCTATTTTGAACACAATCAAATGGGGTTTATCCCAAGAAAGAATGATCAGACCTACCAACACAAGAAACATTGTATCAAAATGACTGAATTTTCCTATCTTGTTTTTAACTGATGGATTCTACAGTTGAAATAAATCTTCTTAAAAGTACTAGAGAGCTTGAGGGTTTATTAGATTAATCTGAGAAACGGAACAAGTATGATGTGCACTATGCAATGTCTTTCAACCTCATTGCCTGTCTATTAGACTGCAAGAAAAGAATATTTAAATATCTGTTTATTAACTGATTGTCAAAGAGGCCTGATTATTTCAAGGATAGAGCTTTGCACAAGAAAGAGTAAGATGAACTGAAGAGTAACGAAATGATTGATTCATTTCCTTTGGGGGAGGGGAGGGAATAAAATAAAATAATGAAACATAAATGTGTCAGATCCATTTATAGAGAACTGATATTTAATGTAGCTCTCTTTGAAGTTGAAATTAAATTTCTGAAGAGGTATTATTAAAAGAGAGCTGGAATGTAACCTTCCATCATGATACCATTATTTCAATACATCTTTTAAAAAATGAACTTTTTTCCTGAAGTGTGCTGGTAAATTGATTTATGCAGATCTAACCAGTAATTATGAAATGTGCTTATCTAGACACCTTCTGTTTCTATTGATCCTACACATTATTCTGATGAAAAGCTCATAATTCATAGCATTCTCGATGTTTAGAATTGTTGGAATTATTTATAACTTGTAGTCCAAGGGTGCTGCTAACGAAATGGAGTTTGAAACCGATTTGCAATGCACCAAGATGTCTGTTTTCCAGCCCTGAGCACAGATAGTTACAGCACTCTGCCTTGCAAACCACAAATGGAGAATGCAGTACCTCTGTGGAAAAAAAAGACCAGTGTGGATAAGGGAGGCAACAGTCTCTCCAAGAATTTCAGATCAGGAAAATGGCTAAAGCCAGGAAATTAAGAAACTTCTAGAACTGTTTCAATAGACAAAAAAGTGTTTTGATGGGTGCTAGGAAAAGAAACTTGATTAAATCTGTCTTAATGTTCATGTGCTAGTGGTAGTTACCTCTTTCGAGAACCTGGGATGCTTTAATTTCTTCTGAGATTTTCTGTGAGCCAAACCATCTGTTGAAGTTGTAAGGGCTACTAAGATTAGAAATTGCTGAGAAAAAAATAATAGCCATTCCTTCTCTGAGCAGTGAAGACTGAACCAAAGGCTTCCAGTCCCTATGACAATATTTGCTCCAAAAATACTTCCTTATGGGGTCATTGTAGGGGAAGATGTTGTGTGTCAGTCCCGAGAGCTCTTTCCTAGTGCTCTGCTGTGTCCTGAAACCCACACAGGAGACTGTGCATAGGAGGCAGCTTCCCCTGCATGGGTTTGCTGGAGGGAGGAATGTATGGACAGGGGAAAGAAAATAGACAAAAAGTGTGAGGGCAGGTAATTTAGTGAACAGCTCCTATCACTCCAACCAGAGCCCAGTCTGGGGGTAAGTGAAACAGGGATGAAGTGTCAGAGTGTTTTGCTGTTCTTTGTGGTGCTGCTGGGATTTGACTGCCCCAATATGTGCTTTTCATGGGGATAAACACCCATTCTTGTGACCCTGCTCTGCCAGTTTTGTCTTCAGGAGATAACTGGCATTTCTTTATTCTTTCACACTATCAGGGACAAATTTACGATAGACTCTTTGGGCACTTTCTATATCTGCAGGAAGTCCATGTACCCTGTCAGTTGGAAGAGAGAGTGGCATTTATGCTAACCATCCTGCTCCCTTACCAGATAGCAGTGACAGCAGATTTAGTCCATGGGAGGAACATCCTGAGAGACACGGCTATGGCAACACAACCTGACAGCCATCAGAGTCATTATCATTTATCATTATGGTACCAGCTAATAGCTTCAAGGACATCTCAAAAAGTCCCTTTAATGTCAGATTTGTAGTGCCATAGCAGAAAGAAAGCTAGTCTAAATTACCATGGAGATTTTACTTGGAAATTTCTGGTCCACATCTAAACACAGTGATACGCAAAACAAGATTATTTTCCTGTCAGTCTTTGAATGCTACTTTGGATTAGGATGAGGACACTTTTCCTCATTCAGTCAGACCTCTCAAACGTCTTTGGTAGGCCTTCCATTAATACGCATCTTGGTGCTATCCAGAATAAAATTATCATCTGCTACAGGCTCTGTGAAACAAAATTGCAAGCCACAGATGACCCAGAAGCTGTAAACTACCCAACTCTCAATTAAGTAGAACAAAACAGGGCATACCCAGGGAGCTGGCAGAAACACAGGATGCCACAATGAGCTACAGCCCTGTGTCCAAAACCAAACACAGCATGGGGATATTCTAAAACAATTCCATAAAGAAGTACATGAACAGGACAACAATCAATTATAAATACTAAACAGACTCATAGCATTTCTTTTAAAATCCAATAGAGCTTCTTAAACTGAACCCAAATTACATCCCTATTGGCACCTATTTTCACATTTGAAGATTACACTAGATCTTAATAGAACTAGGAAATTTCAACTGCTCAGCAAAAAGCAGAAGAAACTAAGCCCCCTAATAGGGATGAATCCCAACTCCCACTTGCATTTCTGTTCAGTGTGTTGTCACATACTCCATTCAAACAGGTGTTGGACATGGCATTTACAATAGGAATTAAAATTCTAAAGTAGCCAAAATTGCCTCTATTTAAATTCAGTTTGGGATTTGTTTGTTGGTTTGGGGGTTTTGGTGTGTTTTTCTTTTTTTAAAAAACTGACCATCAACATCAGAATCTTTCTTAGATGTGACTATGCAACTGAAATTTCATTTAGGGAAACATTTGGAATGAAAGGGATTATATTGCTCTTTGTCTGATAATGACTTCTTATTTCTGACTATTTTCATAAAACAGACATTCAAATAAAGACAACAAAAGAAACAAAATATGTTCAAACAATTCTAAAACCTTAAGATGAGACTGCCTTTCGCTATCACTCTCATGGGGCTTTCAGATTCATTTTACAGAATTATTCAAGACTACAGTGACTTTATCCCTGAAATTGTTTTGTGGTGCTCCTGCTTCTTACAGTGACCAGTTATTTTTAAACCTATATTTGATCTGACTGTTTTGCAAGCCTAAATGTACAAACCTACTCTTACCTGATACTAATCCCAAAATAATACACTCAACCATTCAAATTAATATACCCAGGGCTGACTAGCTCAAGGCCATCACTGGAGGAGTTACCCAGACATTGACCTAGAACGTGGCTTGCACCCAGAGGAGATGGAAGAAGATGGTCTTGAGCTGTGAAAATCCTATATTTTATCTTTTTTTTTGCCTCTGTCTCTGTCCCTATTTTCTAATCAGATGTCAAAACAGAATGTTTTTCTCCTGAATTTAGATGCAGTCTGTATTGGTCACATCTTTAGCCAAACAGGACTTCAGTCGGTAATTCACAAGGAAGCTGGAAGTGAGAATACAAATAACAGGCATCAGGCTCTGACCTCAGTGACCAAGAGACTCAGGGTATTGGATGAGAAAGAAACATTGAAGATGTCTATAAAGTCAATTATGTTAGTAAGTTATCACATTAGGATTAATTTACTTGTCCAAAATCACTACTTTTTCCTCCACCCTTCTCTCCTTTCCAAAGACACTATAACAGGGATCTATGGAAATTGTTCATCAACTTAAAGGAACTCAGGTTTCCTCAACAACTCAACCATAAATATGCTCTCAACTTCAAATAAAATCTTTTTGATCTTCTTTCAGAGCTCCTGACTCAATCAGTCTCCAGAGACAACCTTCCTCTGGTGCTTTCATTCCTGGTCACAGTGTTTGCTAATTTCTGGAAAATTAAATGGACAGTGAGCTCTTCTCTGACTTCGATCCAGCCAGCTGTGCTACAAATGGTCCTTGCTTTCTTGGGCTTTTTTCTGGGGGGCTGTGGGGAGGAAGTGGACATTCTTGAACCACGTGATTCTACAAAAACCCACCCAGGAATGTGGTAATTATAAGATTTGCTCTGAAAAGAAGGAAACAAATTAAAAGGTGAGAACTGTAGATTGAGCCAGACGCTGGGAAAATTGATGAGAACTGCTCTTCCGTTGCCTACTGCCTCCTGCATTTGTATAAGCTTGTTAATGATATTCAGTTGATGCTGGTTGAATGGTAAAACAAAATATCCACTGAGCTTTAGAGCCAAACTGCAAGGAACTAATTATTTTAATGTATTCTGTACCTGATGTGTCATGAGGTGTCAGCAAAGAAAGTAAGGAAATCCCTAACCTAGTGAAAGGAAAACTCTAACTTAGTGTACTGCCGGAAACCTCTCTCACAAGGACATCTGTAAACAGGCTTGAAGATGCAGATCTATGGTCCGTGTGGCCCTACAAGCTTTGTCATAACATTCCAAGAAGTGTGTTCTAAGATGTCATCTAACAAAAGGGAAACTTCTCATAGAGCTTAGAAAGTTCTCTTTAGAGCTCAGCCCTTGGAACAATTAGATCTCAGAGCACCTCAGGGGGCTGCTGCCAAGAGAGGCCTGATTTGCTGTCCATCATCAGCTTGCTGTATTTTCTTGGAAACTGTTCCTTTCAGGCTAGCTCATTATTTAACAATATACCCTGAGGTGACACATATCTGTGGGAACAACTAGGAAATGATATTGTGACTGAAGAGATTCGGTACAGAGTTTTGGTAAAGTATCAGAAACTGAGTTTGGGGATAAATCACTTGCATTTCAGGCTCAGAATCAGATTGGGTTTAGACTGTCCTTTCTATTCAATTTCTTTGGCCAGAGGAGAATGGCCAGCTTTGAGAGATCTATTTCAATTTTGCTACTGAATAGCCACCAACACAATTGTGTATAAGGACGTGTCCACTTTCATCTTTCCTTATCTTCCAAGGACAGGGCATCTGGCAAAAAGAAATGGACTTAATCAGGAATACAAACACCATGACATTTTTGGAGGCTGGTAACTCAAATCAATTTTTGCTGCTCTTTCCAAATCCTGTCTGTCTCCATGTTGTGTGGAAATTATAAGGCCATTGCCATTTAAGCAAAGCTGTATTGAACTCAGATACAAACCACTAAACAGTTACGGCTGCTGGGAACTAAAATAACCTGTTACTCTCTCAGTGTTAATAACAGCCACCACACATTGAGCACATTTGTACATAAGGGTGTTTTCACAGAGCACGCCAGACACCTATCACAGATGTAGATGTAATCTAGTTACAGAAGAATCAAATAAACTCCCAAATATTGCCTGAATAAAATTAAAAATTCATCACTTCCAGGCAGAAACCTGGCACTAGGTTTCAAAGATAGTCGAAATTAGGGAAGTGGCAAGAAAGTTCTCAATGGACTCTGAGAGGACATTCCCATATATAGGAAATATATTCTCACATATTTCAAAAGCTATCTATGCACAAAGTGATGGAACTGAGGTTTGCCCTCTCTTTGGTTTCCCATACTCATAACCAAATTAATTTTTATATTGTTATTCTTGCTTTTGCTCTCTCCCTCCTAGTAATACCTGTGCTGCAAATAGTACCTGGAAAATCATATCAAAACAGCTTCTTAACACCACAGGGAATGTGGTAAGGGTTACTTTCAGTGTAGGCAAACTGGTTTTGTCATGTCTATAATAGGCAGAAATACAGACAAACCTTCTTGTGGAATATGCAACATGGCTTGCTAAATGTGTTTAATTCACACCACTAAAATACGCATGTGTAAAAATGAGGGAATCCTACATTCTATAGACTATAATTGCATGTTTTAAAATAATTTTACTCAACTGGATTTTATTATTATTAAAAGGTTTTGGGCTTTTTCTGTTGGTTAACTGCCTGGCAGGAATTTTTGTTTGATGAAGGGTTTACAGCAAAAACCCTCTTACAACATTTAAGCTAAAGTTGCAGATATATCTTAGAGAAAAGAAGTATTAGCCTCGAAATCCTTAGTCTAGTCAGGGTTTTAAAATAGGACCATTTTATCAGGGGAGATCACAGAAACACAGAGTCAACTAGGCTGGAAAATACCTCTGTGATCAAGTCCAACCTATGACCTAACACCATGTCAACTAGACCATGGCACTGAGTGCCACATCTGGTCT
The DNA here is from genome assembly GCF_000695815.1 of Acanthisitta chloris. Lineage (NCBI taxonomy): Eukaryota > Metazoa > Chordata > Aves > Passeriformes > Acanthisittidae > Acanthisitta > Acanthisitta chloris. The sequence continues at coordinate 66,834 of NW_008651147.1, forward strand.
CTCTTTAAACACCTCCAGGGTTGGTGACTCCACCACCTCTCTGGGAAGTCCATTCCAGTGTCTAGTCACCCTTTCTGTGAAGAAATTCTTCCAATGTCTAACATGAGCCTTCCTTGGTGCAGCTTGAGATTGTGATGTTAGATTCAGAACAAAATTAGTTGGACAACATTATTGGCTAATAGAATGACTAAATGAATAGTACCTGTGCTGAGGCATTTGTTAGGCCATGAGATTTTCCAGTAAATCAGAAAGAGAGGGAGGGTTACAAATTATTTATTACAAGTTTTTTTATTCAGCTCTATAGTAGCCTGGCACGTAGAGTTATCTTGACACACAATGCCCTTTGTGACAAGGTAAATTACTACTAAATCCAGCCCAACTCTGTGAGTTTGCCTGGCACCCAAGCCAAATATTTTACAGTACTTTATTAAGGGAAGGGTCTTTGTCTTTCTCAGTATGCTGAGTGCACCACATATACCTCTACTGCTCCTGAATGCTAATGTTAAACAGCAGAGTTTAGTCGGGAGAAGGTTAATGCATAGAGAGCATTCTAGAAACACTCACAGACTCTTCTCCCCTGACCTGGAACCAGTGGGCTTTCCTGCAGATACCATGTTACCAAATGTTAGCCAGTGCAAGCTAAGGCTGCACACTCTGATTTCCCTATTAGCAACTTGCTGAAGCACTTCATTATGAAGTCACTTTAAACATCAGACTCCTGATGGTGTGAATTCACTGCAAATGGACAGAATTGATTCATTTAGGCCCAGAGATATTTTCTAAAGGCTTCTAGCTGTCTTTTAACAATTTTACCTGTATGCAGCCTGCTGCAGAGCTCCTACCAAATACTTTTCTTTCTTTTTCAAATGTAAATCAAAAGCTTGGCATTGATAATTGAAGTATCATTAATCTAAACTAGGTAGATGACTTAAACTAGATTCATTCTGGGACATGGATCCAAGTCTGGAGGCAAATAAGGAAGCACTGAATTTGGAAAAACCCACACATGTAAATGCACACATAGGAAATTTCCAGAAAATCAGTCTGTTTTTTGACTAGCACTAAACTGGCTCTTAAATCATGAGGAAGAAACCCTGTTTATTTATGAAAGAACTAAGAGAGCACCTTGATTTCTGTGGCCATAGAAAACAATATTAGAAGGGGGCAATATAAAGACAATGTGTGAAATGTGCTGGTGGCACCTGTTGAAGTGGAGGATTTCACTTCAAGACTACTCTGTATCTCTCTCATCCCATTCTTTCTAAAAAGCAAGGCAAATTTGCATCATGTGAGCATCTTCCCTTTCTATTCTGTTCAGGATTTTCCTTCCTCAACCAGTCTGTTCCAGCACATGTTGTATTGTAAACAAATCACTAGTTCCAGTTTATCCCTGTCTTACAGATATCGAAATTACCTCAGCTTTCATTATGATCCAAGTTCAGCCTTCCCCTGGCTTGAGATATTTTATTACTGTATATGATTTCTCCAGATTCACAGTATGTTCTGCATACCTTTTCCTGAAACACAAGTATGGTTTTTCTGCCTCTCTCTTCTCTCAGGAATGTTTCTTTTTCTGTTGCCCCCCTCTCTCTGCCTCTCTCTGAGGCACAGGGCTCCTCAGACTCTGTTTTCTCTCCCATTCTGATTGTCTCATATGAGTAGATCCATAGTTTTACTAATTCAACTGATCATAGAATCAACCAGGTTGGAAGAGACCTCAAAGATCATTGAGTCCAACCCTACCATCGTTACTAGACTAAGATGCTCCTTCAGTGAAAGCTCTCTGATATATTCTACATTTAACATAAAGTTTTATATGAATAGAGGGAGAGGCACTACTAGATCCCCAGAGACAGTGTTCATCAGGTAGATGGAGAGGCACTGCTAGATCCCCAGAGACAGTGTTCATCAGGCAGTACAGTTTTATCCTGTTGCCCACCATGGGAAAAAAAATCCATTGTGTTTTGTAATGTTAAATGAGACTGTTTGAAGCACCACAATAAAAGAAAGATGGAAATAAAACAAAGAGTGATGAGAGAAACAATGAACAGATTTCCAGGGAAGCTAAAAAAATGGAAGAAAAAAGAGAAAGAAGAGTTGATGAAGCAGAGATGGAAGCAAGGCTTCTCCAGAGGCTTGGCATGCTGTGAGAGAATTATAGAATCACAGAATCATAAAATTTTAGGGGTTGGAATGGACCTTACAGATCACCTAGCTCCAATCCCCCCTGCCATTGACAGGAACACCTCCCCACTACACCAGGTTGGTCAAGACCTAATCCAGCCTGGCTTTGAACACTGCCAGAGTTGGGGCATCCACTACTTCCCTGAGCAAACTGTTCCAGTGTCTCACCACCCTCACAGTAAAAAACTGTACAAAAAACCTCTAAAATAATAAGAAGGCTGCAGTAGCATGCAGACCACTTGAAAGGGCAAAAGGCTTTTCTTAAGCTAAAGTACTCTTCAGCTAGAGGAAAAGAGAAGAAGGATATTAATTAACTAACACTGTCAGAGACTAACTTAGAAGGTAGTTTGCACATCATACATTGACGGGAAGCAGATAAGAAGAGAGGCCAAAAGACAGTAAAAATTCAAGGTCATTTTAGTTAACTCACAATCATGCATGTTGTCAAGGTTTTTAAAAATAACCTTAAATTATCTGGGGGACTCACTGAATGAATCTTCAGCAATTAGCTTGAGAGACCTTGGAGAGCAGAGGAAATCTCACAAGATTGATTAAAGGCAACTGAATCACTTTCAGGGAGAGGAGCTACAATTTGTCATGGTATCTTTGGTAGAATCTGGAAAATCTGGAACAATTTTGGAACAAAATATTACATAATCTATTTGCAAGTACCTGGAAGATAATAAAAGAAACCCTGTTGCCCTAATGGTTCCGTCAAAACTGGACCACAAACAAGCAGCCTAATTTTCTTGTTTGTCAGGAATATCCTTGTTAATAAAAAAGTAGCAGGTAATATATTGAATGCACATGAACCTTAATGAAGTTTGTTTGTCTCATATGACATTCTCACCAGGGACTTAAAGAGAGGTCAGGATAAAATTAAAAAGAGACATATGCACAAAGAGTTAAAAAATACTTTTCAGAAAGCAGTTATGACAGGTTTTCAAACAAAACAGAAAGTGAACTGTGCCACCAGTTCCAGGTGGCAGGTTTCTAAATGCCTAGAACAGAGGATTGACTGAACTTTTATGGATGTCTCCAGGCTCAGGAAGACTGAAATCCAAAATGACTTCAACCAGTGGGCAAACTAAGCCGAAATTAGCATGATGAAATGCAGCAAAGTCTCCCTTGTTGTAAAAAGGGTTGTTAGCTGAGCTACTCACCCACTGCAGTTTTGGTTTCAAGTTGTGTACATGCATGTGTGCACCTGTGGTCTGTGTGAAGGTGGCACTCACTAGCTTGGTCCTGATCTCTGCTAAAACAACTGACTCAGAGGGTGCTGTAGGCACTACCCCTTGATGGCAGCGCTCACAGCTAAGCCATATACTCCCACTTAAATACCCTAATTGTCTTTGCTGCCTAAACTTCCTACATTTCTCTGTAGTTTTGCTGTTCCATGCTAGCCTCTGAGATTTTAAAAGCTAGCATCAGTTTTTCTATTGAGCATCTTTGATTTAATCCCATTGTGGAGATACTGGAGCAATGGACTTCTAGCAGACTCATTACACTAAGGTGCTTCTGCTTGAAAATTGTGCTTGTGAAAGAAGAAGGATGAAGACCAGATGTCTCAAGCCATAGCTCCTACCTACACTGAGGCACACCAGGATATCTCCATTTTCAAAAGAGAATTTATAAATGGTTTCTACTGAGGTGCACAAACACACCAAATGCAACAGTATTTAAATAAAATTGAAGAGACGAGTCAAGTAGAACAATTTCTGAGTTTAAAATCTGAAGAGCCATTTTGATCCAGTGGAGTCAAGTAGAACAATTTCTGAGTATAAAATCTGAAGAGCCATTTTGATCCAGTATTACCTTTCCATGTTTTCCAATGAAAAAGCCAAAACCTAAAACTTTCTCATTGTTTGATATATCTGTATTCAGCTCCAGCTGAAATCAACAAGAATTTAGGTTTTCAAAGAATAAGAATAGATTATATCCTTATTAAGAAAGATTATATAAAATGCACCGTGGGTCTATGATGTGCTAAATATGACAGTTCAATAGCATAGCACACAAAGAGAAGAATATTTTTTAAATTATGCAAAAAAGAGAAAAATCAACATCCAATTGCACTGCCAGCTTCCTTAAGATTCCAGTTAGATCTGCTATGCTAACAAGAAACTTGTGCTAAGAACATTTGTCCTTTTTAGCATGCACAATGTGACTTTGCATCAAAAAGCAGCAGGATCTGGCAATCAGCAGCACATTCCTATAGGGAAATATCACACATAGTTGTTTTCTAAGGTGAAACACAGGCTGGAGGGACTCAATTGTCATACTGGTTGTTACCACCTATAATTACTTTTAAAGATTCATGTCCTGTAATGATTCAAGACACTCCTGTTATTTCTTTACAGTGATTGATCTGAAACATCTGTCATCTACATTCGCAAGGCTAAGAGAGCTATTTTGCTTAGGAATGATAGCGAGAACCAACATTGTCATTGAGTTACAGTATGTTATGCATGCAAAATCAGAAATGTCACACAGCAGTCTCCAGCTGAAGATTTAATGGCATCTAAATTGAAGCCAGTAGCACTTTGTTTTGCAAGGTGGCAGTGTAAACATGTTTGTTTACAAGCCTGCTGCTCAGCAGGTCTGACGTGGCAGAGCATCAGCAAAGGATGAGAAAGTGGAGCCAGTTTCTGATGCCTCCAGCCCTCACCAAATCACTCTTGTTCTGATAGAGATGGACAGATTCAGAACCTGCCCCCATTATGCTAGTTTAGATAATCTGTTAATTACTCTTCCGGTTTATTACTTCACAGAGTCCAAGCTCAAGAAATTTGATTGCATGGAGAAACCTCCCATTGACCTCAAAGCATTTGTAGGACAAGCTTTTGCACAGATCCAAAAGTCATTAACCTATATGTATTGAATTTCTTATTTTGCTTTAATGAACTAAGCATGGCAAGGTATTTGTAATGTGTAATTAGTAAAGACAAGCTGGCTTCTCCAGACTAAATAATAACTGAAGGCCAGATTGTAAACGGAACTCATTAAAGCTATTTGGATTCACGTTATCTCAGAAGTTAGCTCTGGTACAAATTTTGGCTTCAGATTCAAACCAGGCTGACACAGCTTAGGGGAAATTGGCATTTGTTTTGTTATTTCCCTATACACTTTTTCATGTTATGGAAAGAGCAGGATATGAAAATCTGGAGCTGACTTTTCCTGACCTGTCCAAAAGGCCAAAGCAAGGAAGCAATTCACTGTCCAGTTTCCAATGGACAGGCATGAATGTGATGAGTTTTTCAGTTACACAGAGCTAGTCAGAAATTGTCAAGTTTTTGCTGCAGAGAATCAAGATAATTTTTAATACTGATTGATAAAAAAGATAAAATAAAAAAATAAACTCCACAGATGTGCATTTTTGTACATGTGATAGTGTACGTGTGTGCTCATATGCATGCATTTGAAATTTTCTTTCAGAAAGCAGTGTATATTTTCATATATCAAATAACCTTCTTTAGAATTCTACACATCTGAAGACATAGGAAAATATTAGCTTTGATCTTTGGGGCTCCTCATAGGAGCCACAGGGAAATCCACACTTACTTCATCCATCACCCTAGACTACTGGAAGCAAAGAAATTCAGTTCATATAAAACTTACATAAATGAACACTATAACACATTTTCCATCAAAGCTAAAATATTGAGAAAATATTGGGCATAAAGGCAAGGAGCTCTTGCATAACTGGTACACTAAGAAAAGTATATATTTCATGTATGAATGATACATAATGCACAACGATATCGTGCATTAAGAAGAAAGTAAATACTAATAAAACAGATTTCTGAAAGGTATATTTATCAGAATTCAAGGAGTCCTACTGCAATGGTGTTTCCATTTCAAGCAGGTCTTCCCCAAAGCCTCACCCAAACTGCATGCCATGCCTCCAAGTGCTGAGCCTGCCCTGCCGTTCCAGATCATTAGCGTGATCCCCACTGACACACCGTATGGTGCTGAATGGCTCCACTCAGAGCCACAGCAACACCAAGCTGTTAATGATGCCCTCAGCCCAAAACATATATTTTAATGAATGTGGTGGGAAATTTCAGTTCTCAGCACGCAGACATCACTGGCAAAGACTCAAGGTTGTGCTTTGCTGCTGTACCCAAGAGAGGCACATACACATTCACACATCCATATTCAAAGATTAACTCATGTCAAAGCAGGACTATGCTTTGTTTTATACTGCAAATCCACAGTGGCTGCAGAAAGCAACCTGAAGAGGTCAGGGTAGCTTAGGAG
>NW_008651147.1:73329-79059 GCF_000695815.1 Acanthisitta chloris
TTCTGGCTTCAGTATTTAAATATTTGATACTGTTGTAAGGTAGCCTGAAATCTGAGGCGAGACTCTATGAATACTTTTAGGCCACTGAGTCATCTCAGTTCCCTACTGTTAGGTCAAATGGTGTGGAAACCCTGCAGCAGCACAAGCCTCCAGCATGTTAAGCAAGAGCAATATAAGCAAACCTTTTCTTGTCCTCACCTTGCTCTCTCTTTTTTTATTTTTATTTTATTTAATTTCAATTTCAACAGACCACAGATCAATAGCCAGTGGTTAAACTTGTAAAGTAGGAAAACAGACAGAGCAAATGAACTATTAACGGACATATGCACAGAGGGTTGGCCTCTCTGAAAACCCAAGGGTCAGCTTTCCACATTATGAAATCCCACTGTGAGGCTGGATATTCAATACACATAGGACTTAATTGAAGCCGCTAGCTACACAGCAAATTTTCAAGAGTGATCATCACCTAAAGGAGGCAAAAAAGGAACCACTGCAAATTTACATTCCAGTGCATTTCACTCCATAGGCAAGAAAAACACAGACTAGATAGACATCAAAACACACTACAGTTTTACTCCTATTGACTGAACTGGAGGGTTTATAGATTTGGGTACATGAGAGAGACTCTAGTCCTGTCCATGTATCTGAGATTTTGTTTCACCATCTTCACCAATTTTTCCCACTTCTAATAAGAGCCAGACCAGAAGTAACACCATGCCTTCCCTTCTGTGCCATTTCAGGCACTTCTGGGCAGGCTGAAAGGATATCAGAGGGCTGAAGGCAGCAGCTCTGCAGTGCCAGAGGTGAGCTGCAGAACAGTCTCCATGGGACTTGCCTGAAGTAACGCTCTGGACCATCAGCAGGAGTAGGGAAACAATAAATTACCTTTCCCTATCATCCTTCCCACCTCTGCTGTAAATGTGAGGGAACACACCTTTCTCCATGCACTCTTTATCGTGGAAAGGGGAACCCCACTTTGTGTTCCCCACTGTCACATTCTCCTTCAGCTGAGAGGAACAAATAATTCTGAGGATTTAAATGATCACAAATCTCTATTCTTTCAAAGCAAAACAAGACCAGTAAAATGGATGTGTCTCACGGTATCAGAGCTGTTGTGCCCTATAGCCAGAAGTTTCAGTTAAAGTCATCTGTGTGAAAATAGTGCAGATAACTGATGCTGAGATATGAGGTGCACATGAGAAGACAGAACTTCAGAGGAATCAAATTGCTTATGGGCAGTGTAGAGTGCTTTTATAACAGGAGATTAGGGGACTTCTTATCAACTACTGAAAGCAACTCAGTAAACAAAGGCAGTTAGAGGAGTTTATCCTCCAAGCAGGCAAAAGCAAATCAAAAACAGTTTCCAGACAAAATGAGCATGTAGAATTGTGCTGTCCTCCCTGGCTGAGCCAAGCAGGAGAAGAAAAAAGCTATTTTATTTGTGTCAGACATACCTATTTTCTCAGATGTTGCTGAAATACACATCTGCTCTCTTCAATAGGAACAATATCAGTAACTGGTTTTTGCAATTTTTCTATTCTTTATGGCATAATCACCAGGGATCGTAATGTTTTTCAGAATGCAAACCCTCAGAAAAAACATACTTTCAGTGGTATACCTTGACAAACATAAATACTTTGGTTTTTCCTCTCTCCTTCAAACAGCACTGTCACACTCGTTCATCAGGCACAGTAGAAATCCCATGGTTTATGGCTGCATCCACACTAACCAAAACTGACATACAAGAAAAACTGCTCTCCAGTTGAGAAATTATCATATGCAGCTTGGTAACAGAGCTTTGTTTCCAAAAGCACATGATGCTAGTAGGGAGCAGCACCTGTCTTTGCCAATAAATGCTTTGCCTGTTAAACAAAATGCAGTGGGGACTTTCTGATGAGACAGTATGCTAACAGTCATCTTAGGACAGTTTTGCTTTTTAATGCTCTTCAGGTTGCCTAACATGCTGAAGCAAGATGCAGTCAGAGGCTACTCTCCACATGAACATTCAAGTCTGTTTCAAAATCAAATATTTCTGAGATTTGTCAACTGAAAATAAAAGACTGGAAAGCAAAAGAGGAAAGTAAAAAATATTCCTGATAGGACAAAGTCAGATTGCCATGTCTTTCTGCCATTTGGGGTTCAACTGTGTTGTCAATGTCCTTAAGGGTCGATGTGTGTCCTTTATTTGTATTAGAGGGTTATTTAGAAATTCTCTCAGCTCAGTTTCTGAACAGTCAGACATTAGGATGATTGCATGATTACTTCATCAAACTGTCACAGGAACAATGTGTCCACGCAGAGAGGGCCTACAGTCATGAGGAGAAGAAACAGAAGGAAGAACCAAATGTTGAAAAATTAAATTAACCTGTATTTAACTGTGAGTGAAAATTTCTAGGGATGTGTTTCACAAGATGCTCCATAAATTGATTTTTAGAATTTTTGACCACTTGAACATAAAATGCTATGTATAAACTTTCCCCCACAAAACTAGCTGTGGATTGTTCAGGAACATGGTGCTTTGACTTTTTCATCTGGTCCAGTCACAGAAAGTGAGCCAAGAGAGAGTTCTGTGCTTTTTATGTTGTAACCCTCCAACAATTATGTGCTGATGTGGAAATAAACAACTATAGATTTTATTTTTAGAGATTTCCCTTTCATAGTCCACTAGCATTTGGTCATATTTCTCACGTGTTGTTTGCATCATTCACACATACACACACACATAATCTTTTCCACAGAGAATGGAATTTGAAATTCTAGTCTGTTTAGAACTAAACTGAGTGTGGCTTCAAGTTCAACAAATCAAAGCTGTGGCAGCTTGCAACCATTGTCCCATTTAATGAGTTAATGTCTGTACAGAGTTTTGAGCATCTCAGACATTGTATAAATTATACGTATTATTATGAATTCATCTGGTTTCATGAGAAGCTGTACATTTCACAGTAACTAGTTTTGATGCATCCCTAAGGACTTATCAGAATTTGTAAGTTTTCCAAAGAAAATGATCCTAAAAAACTCTCTTAGCATAGATGAAATTTATCCTAGGATAGAAAGCAAGAAAGCCAACACAGGTCTGCTGTTCTGTTCCTTTGCAGAAACAGCTAATAGTATCTCTCTGCTCTGTACTAATAAAGAGATTTTCTTGGCATTATATGTGCCATATATATCCAATTTTCTTGCATACATAATCACAAGAAATTTATTATATTTATCAGCGTTGATATAGCCTAGTATTTCAAGTATATTCATTTCCAGTATGCCAGAGAGTGCCCCAAAGAAATTTCCAGATTCTGCAGCAAGCTGACAGTGGTAACAGCAGGTTACAGGGTGATGGCTCGACTGATCCTTACAGGTGATTTTTTGATCAGATGGGAACCCCAGGGCACTTGCCATCACTGTTATTCACACTCTCCCTCATCAGAGCTGGTCACCAAATCACAGCTCAGACTGACCAGTTGTAGTTCTTGTTCCCAGAGAAACAGACTGGACTACAAAAGCACAGAGTAGCATGAGGTGAGAGTTCATTATGCAAGTCCCAAAGTGAAGCGAATAAGATGTGACTGGTCAACATAGTGGCAAAAATAACATCCATATCCCTAATGAACAAAGAAATTGAGCCAGAAAATACTGAGTATTGAGGACTACAGATTCCATCTTGCTGCACAGTTCTTGTAGTTTTGGCACTCCCTTGCACATAGAAAAAACCAATTTAATACGGTGATAAAATATCTTTGAATAACAGAATCAACCGTGTTGGAAAAGACCTCCAAGACCATCAAGTCCAAACCCACCATGGTTACTAGACCATGGCACTAAGTGTCACATCCAGTCTCGTCTTGAAAACCTCCAGGGATGGTGAATCCACCACCTCCCTGGGCAGCACATTTCAATGCCTGATTACTCTCCCCATAAAAAATTTCTTCCTAATATCTAACCTAAACCTCCCCTGGCAGAGCTTGAGTCTGTGCCCTCTCGTCTTCCTGCTGGTTGCCTGGGAGAAGAGACCAACCCCCATCTGACTACAACCTCCTTTCAGGGAGTTGTAGAGAGTGATTTGTGTCTGGCAATCCCAATATCTTGGGATTCCTGTATTAGCATTTTGTAATGGGGTACCTAAACTTTAAATACCAACCAGAAAAAAGTATACTCAAATTACTTTTACAGCCATTTTTAAGCAACCTTTCATTTTTTCCTGATCTCTGTAAATAAATAAATAAAGGAAAATAATTTTGATGGTCCTTGCTAATCTGATAGTATATTCCAGCCTTTGATCTCCATGAAAGAAAGATGATCAGAAAAGCATATAATGTATGTCAAAGTCTGACACTGATCGTCTTTGCCTTGGTTCCTTCATTTACAAGATTATGTTCATGTGGCAACCTTGATGGAGCAGCATTAAATAAGATAAGCCACTATATTCTCTTAGAATGTCATGACAGTACAATTTTGTGAAGATGTGACTCAGAATATAAAGAAGCAAAAACCATATTGAAACTCATTCCGAAAATATGTTCTGGGGTTATTTACTTCCTAGTTAAGGCCAAGGATGGAGGAAAATATATGGAAAGATTGTTTAATCTTCCAGTCTTGAAATGTAGTTTGCTAAATATTCTTCAGGGGCTGTACATTCACACTGCATCTCCTCACCTCAATCCGCCCTGCCCCAGGACCAGGACAACACAAGCAAGAACAAAGATCCCTGTTTTTCCTTTTCGCTTTCCCTTACTCCATTGAAGATATAACAAATTTAAGTAGAAGGGTCAAGGCCTTCATTGACTCCAAGAGGTCTACAACTTTAAGATCTGGAAACTAAACAAGATATTTTCTCAAAGATGAAATGAGGCTGTGGCACTGTTTTAGCAGAAAGGAACCTGCCACAGAACCTCCTATCTCATCAATGACTGGGACCTACAGCTCCAGTCTTCCCCAGTCTATAGAAGACTAGTATTAATTCCTCCTTATTTCCCAGAGGAAAATCAATGGAATTTACCTGCATCATTAAGATCTCCTGTTTCCAGAGAAATGTTTAGTTACTGAAATTTTGCTGACATGTCCTAGATTATTCCGTGATGCTCCGAGTTTAATTTATACTAGGGACATAGTAAAACTGCAACTCCAAATAAATCTCTCGCCAACTTGGCTTTCTCTCAGCACTTAGTAAATCAGGTGGCTGTTCTTATATTTTGATCCTTTGAAGTCACAATTCAGCCCATTGCTTTAGCTCCAAGAGAGAGATGCAGCTAATAGATGTCACACATCAACAGTTACAGTGACATTTCCTGCAGTGCAATGATTCTTTCAATAGGCCAAAGGTTGTTGCACAGAACTTAATTATTTTAGGTCCTGCCCCAAGACTGCATTAATAAACTATAGTAGAAACTGAAGACTGCCAGAAACAATCCAATTTTTTCCAGTTTCACACTCTGTCTCACTTTATCATTCTCCAACACAAATTGAGAATCACATGGATACTTTTTACTTAGAATAAAAAAAAAAAAAAAGAAGAAAAAGATTTCCTTCAAATCACTATCAGAATAAGACAATGACACATAAACCAAGTAGGAGGCTAAAAAAACTAACACAGAACCAGTGAGTCACACTATTCACCAGGATAGTGATAGATACACAGTTATTACTGGAAAAAGCATGAAACAAAGCCCTAATTGAAACAGAAATTCAGCTGTTGCTGGGGTGGAACTAAGTAGCAAAGTATATGTAAAGAGCAGCAGG